>NW_005842892.1:431385-481814 GCF_000455745.1 Alligator sinensis
GGAGGTGGGGAGGATTCCCTCATCCTTCCTGGACCCCCAGGAGCAGACTTATTGCCACTGCCACTGTCACTGCCCCAGCTGAGCCCAGCCCCCATGTAGCCTGCCTTCAGTGGGCAGGAGCATCTCTGAAGACTCCCCTGCCCCCAGGACAGTGGGGAAAGGGGCAGGGCAGGTGCAGGAGTGGAGGGGATGTGCAGAGAGGGGAAGGGAGGGAGAATTCTCACCTGCTTTGGGGACTTTTAAGAAGTCCTCAGAAGCTATAGCCTATAACAGCATAGTCCGGTCCAATGTGGTGGACTGGGAGCCTTACCATTTTACCCACTCTGGATCTGTCCCTGTTCACTGCTGACAATATACTTGCCTCTCACTGAATTAGCTTCAGAAAAGGGAAGTAATATGATCCATTAGTCTCAGCTTCCTAAATGTACAGGACTCCAAGCAGTACTTTGTATGAACTGGAAGTGTAAATTAAAAATAAATTATGAATAAAATGACCTCTCTCCAAATCGGAGGGCAACTTTTATTAATTATAAAACATACTTTGTAAAAGTTGTCTTTTCTGAGGCCCTAATGCCTAGGCTAATGAACATGTCACTTTAAATCTCCCTCATTATTTACAGCTTTCTGCTGTTGTGATCGAGCAGTTCTTACATAAACGCAGTCATTTTCAAATCACATTCAGTCCAGCAGTGTTCTTGGGAGTCGATTACTGAAGATGGCTTTGGTTTTAGGTGCAATTCAGTAGAGAGAAAACTGTTATTAGAAGAGGATCCAATTGTTTGTTAATGTTCAGAGGACCTTTTCTTTTCAATGAAGATTTTTAGTGCATTTTAATTAATGATCTGCCTATGTAGGAACAATTAATAAAAAATAAGAGCTACCTTATGCCATGTCCCTGCATTCAGTTTTGCCTGCTAAAGAGCTAAATTCAAATCCTGAGTATTATGATTTGCATTATTAGTAGTGCTTAGAGTCCACAATGAAGATCAATGCCCCATTATGCTATGCCCTACATAAATAGATGTTATGGTAAAACATTCCCTGCCCAGATGAGTTTACCAGGGGAAACAGTGATGACGTGAGTAGCTGACACATACACAGCAGTTCAAAGGCAGAGACAGGAATTAGAAGCTTGGTCTCAGGAGTCCCAGCCCAGTGTCTCTTCTGCAAGACCATACTGTCTTATCCACTCAAGATTTAAAAGTGAGAGTGAGTTTCTGCAGATTTATCCCAGTTACCTCTGTCTTTTGTCTGCTTCACATTGTTGGCACATAATCTGGCACAATTAGGCCAGGCTGCCTGTTTACAAGAGGTTCAGAGTAAAATAGAAGATATTTCAGGTCAAAACCAAGGCTGGAAAAATCATTGTATACTGAACAGCACAGGACCTGATTCTTTACTGCTTCTTCAACTGCAACTCTTACTGATATCACTGGGACAATTGCCTGAGTAAGGGGTCCACAGTAGCTCAGCTTTATGAGATACAGATTCATCCCCAAACTCACTTCCTCAATGCCAGAGCTTTAAAATCATTCTGATCTGAAAAGCTATAAAATAGTCTGGGTATGAAACATTCCCTTTGTGGCACTTTCAAATAATTCTGCCTGAACTTGGCCACTGAAACCACAGCAGCCATCCTTATTTGTCTTCAGCATTCATCATTGGCAGCCACTGGTCTCAGGAGACCATGGAGATTGCGCCTTTGGTAGGTTATCAGGTAACACCACTGCTTCTTGAGTGGCTGAGGAGTCCGATGCATGAGAAGCAGATGCCCCAACAAGTTGCACGTGCAAACTCAGTTGAGCTTGCACTGGCATGCTAAGTACCATTGTGTCTTGCCTGCCTCTGATGCCTCTGCTGTAGCTCATCATTGGCCTTGTCCATCTCGAAGTGACATAGGCCCTGCTTCACGGCAGCTTTCTACTTTTGCTTATCTGTCTTCAGCATTAGAGTCTCTTTAAGAGTTTGTGCAACTTTTCACTGGAGAAGCATTTAACAAAATGAATCACTTGCACAGTTTTTTAGCACAACTGGACAGTTCCTGAACATCTGACACAGTATAAAGTGTATGACATAACATTAAAAAATATTTCCGGTGACACACGAAAGAAATTGAAAGTAATGCAGGGGTTTAAAGACTTTATCTAAATAGAAAAAAATCCAGCCTACAGGTATAGTTCACATTTTTACCTACAAAGTGGACAAACCTTAATAACTTTGCTTTTTTTAGCAGTATTCATGAATTCAATAAAGGGCTGATCAAACTCCCAAATACATTTTAAAAAACTTCCACTGACTTCAGCGGAAGTTTGATCAGGCCTTAACTTTGCAACAATTTTCACATAATGTACTACTAGTGAGTTTTTAAGAACCCTTTTTCTTTGTTTTTAATGAGAAAGGAGAATATTTATCCCTTTTCAGAGATAAAAGTTTGGGTCATATTCATGCCTGGTGCAACTTCACTAGTTCAGTTACACCACTTCAATCCAATTACATTACACCATGGATGGATTTTGTACATTATGTCAACTGATGTGATGTCAGTCATTAACCAAACAATATATATGTGCTTCGACATGTCAGTGAAGAGTAGGAATTTTCCTATCCATACATCAAGACATTTGCATGCAAAGTTGTACAGCTCTGCTTTTCATAGTCTTGATCAATGCTTGAGAGTTTTCAGTGACTTAAAGCTTAGAACATATATATCAGCTTTACTGAAGATTAACTGTTTCACTTCAAATCTCAGTACTAACAGTATATTTATTTACCCATGCGTTTTTAACCTTGACATGATAGAAACAGCAAAACACACACACACCACATGCCACAAAACATGCCCCTAACACTCTATAACAAACAGAAGGTCATCAGTACTAAAGACCAAAAGCCTCAAAAACTACAGGGTATCAAAGCAAAAGGAAGGGCTCTGCAAACACCATAGACTCTTGCAATGGCAGGGAATCTCTTAGGTGAAATAGCTGGAATCATTTCTATTATTTCTGTCTCCACTCCCAGCATTTAGTCCCTCCCTACCTATCCCCCCGCAGGGAAGGAATGATTCACCACTGCCAAAAAGTTTTCAGGGAGTGCTGGCTGATGGGTCCTACTAGTGACAGCATGTTGAGGGTAGAAGAAAAGTACCACATCAGGATGATATTCTTAATCCTGTGTATTCTTTAGGACAATAACTGGCTGGGTTCCTCCATTTGTGACAAGAGAAAGCCTCCCAGTCCATTCCTTTCTGCCAGTTTCACTACTAGTAGCTCGCCCACAAATAAGAATCCCTTTTTTTAGGATTCCCTGCCAAGTTCTGCAATTTGTAGCATGCCCAATGGGTACTGAGATGACAAAAATACTAAGACCAGGTCCTTGTTAGAGATCAGGATCTTCCTCACACCCAGACTTCCTGAACAGATTCTAATACAGTATGTGGAAAGTCAGCCCAGTGCATCTGACTTTCCACATCCACAGGTTGTGCCTCTAGACCACTGAAAACTCACCTTCTACAGAAAAGAACCCACACTGTGTACACATGCTCAAGCACACAATGTTTGTGGAGTTCTTTCCATGGCCTCTCTAAAGGCTGCTGTCTCCATATAATGGAACTGCGATATTTTCACTTCTGGGGGGCCTTGATGCAAAAACACCAATGCATGAGGTCTGGCTGATGCTCAAACCAATTGACCACTCTGTAATATGGAAGCACCAACTCCAAAGGCTCCAAAAGTTGTGTGGTGCAGCACTCATGCTCTCAGAACACCTACTTTGTGAAACCTATTAGGGCTTAACCATGAGCAGAGCACCTAGCTCAGCACTGTCAAAACTTGCATTGGTCATGGGCGTTCCCAGAACCAACATTTAGGCATGGGGGACATTTCATTAATGCAAAAAATGATCATCTAGTGACTTTAAATGCCTTCAGGGTTAGCAGCTTAGTGGAGGGTTGTATATTAACATTTTGGACTTAGATACCAGCAGGAATTCAGATTTAAGCCTCTAAGCTTTTTAATAATTTGAAGAGCTTTAAATGTTATGTACAACTAGCTAGTTGGTCCCTACTGATGAACAGAAGATGACCTTGAAACAGATATTTTTCAGAAATTATTTTTGCATGATGAAAACTTGGAATGCCATTCTTCGTAGCACACAGACTTGCAGCAAGTTTAGACAATCTAAACACTATAGAGCTGAATTACTGATTTCCCAAAAGTGACATAAAAGCCAGAAACAGTGTTAAGGCAAGGTATTATGTTTATTAGAACAGAGACATTTATTTGTGAATTGTAAAGGAAAGTCTGCTGGGTACTTTCATTTAGCTGAAATGTCTAGCTTGGAGTTTACAGAATGCATGCAGGAACTTATTTGTTTTCTTCCACCTTTTGAGTTATTTGACTATTAAAGATAAAATCATGTCCTCTGCAAAATGCTCATGTGATTTACTTAGTAACCCTTTTCTGGGATGAGACTACCTAAAGATTTCTTGTACATCTCTGAATTTGTTGTTCTGCTGACTGACCAAAGCCAGTTCTTTAACAATTTATTTATTAGTAAAGTAATTACGAGATAGCTTTGATCAGATAAGAACAAACTCTAATCTTTACATATGGTATAAACTGGGCATGTCTACATGTGCATTTACACCAGTTATATTTACTGAACAGTAAATTACTGCACAGTAAGCGGAAATAGGCTGGCACCTACACATGCAGGTATTAAAGCGCATTAACGCTGTGTGTGGACTAACTTGGGACTAAAGTTAGTCCCAAGTCAGTTCACATACATACAGTATTACTGTGCAGTAAAATGTCTACACATTCATTACTGGGCAGTAACTAATCAGGCATGATGCAGGTATCAAATTTGCACCCAAGTCAGCATAACTTATCATATTTGCTGTGTAGAAGGGGCGTGCACATGTAGATGCGTGCACATAGTGTGCAGTAATTTCAGTTACTGCACAGTAATTTTGGTTATTGTTCAGTAAATGTGCACATTTAGATGCACCCACTGAGCTCCAAAACTTGGTTCTTGCTGGGACTGACTATAGAAATCCTAAAAATACTATTCCTAAGTCATATTTAACACTACTAAATAGGAAGCACCCCGAATACTGTTTTTTCAAGGCAGCCAACCCTATTTACCAGAAACAAGAGATTCAGAAATTTCCAAGAAGCATACATAAGTATTAAGCTCTGATTAATTTCCACAAGGGCCATAAAGTTGCTTTGGAAGGCAAGCCATCACTATTATGGATATATGCTATACAACAGCTAAACATTGTAATATAATGAGTGTTTGATTTATATAACTTGTTTCAGTCACAAAATTGTGTAGGACTGGCCACATTTCCTCTACATTTATGGATTCCACAGTTCTCTTTATTGGTCTCTTCTCTTATAAAGTTAGTTAGAGAGTAGCTTAACATGTAGTATCCTGGTAAAATAACAGCAAAAATCTAAGAAAGGTTCAACAAACATAAAAAGTCTGAGGTAGGAGGGTCTGGATGTTCTTAAACAGCTTAACCTGTTGCAATTATGAAATAGTACAAACATTTCCATAACCTTGAAATTCACATCAGTGGGACAATTACCATTTTGAATTTGGAGTTGTGTTATTGATTTCAATAGCATTGACCTAACTTGGGGCTTGTTAAGTGCTTTTGAAAATGCCACACTTAATAAGCTAATTTGACAAATACTGCCTGCAGTCAGATTTTGAATATGTTGCAACATTTCTGTTCTTTCCATTAAAGTATAAAGATGAAAGGAAAAATAGAAATCTAGAATTATTGCAAAATAGCACATTGAGTTCTGTCATTCTAGTTATAGGCACAACTTACGTGGTAAAATAAATCATTCAGAATATTATAAAAAATGCCCTAAATCAGAGTAAAAATGCCTTAAGTCAGTATGATAAAAATGACCTAAGTCAGTCAGTCAGAGTAAGTAGTAATTTTGCCATATATCTACAAACAGATTAACAATGACCTGGACAGTCAGGTTCAAACATTTATGAAGCCACACATTGCCCACCTTAAATAATTTGTTTGATGTCAGACAAGCTAATGCTGGATCAAAGCTACAAAATTATGTTATTGTTGGCTAGTTGAGCTTATGGACACTAGCCAAAAGCCATAGCACTGGCATGTCTTCTCAGCAAAATAGAAGCTTAAACATGAAAAATTACGTTATTGGTACGGATGACATTTGTTTTAACACAGCTTTAAAAAAACATACTTTTCTGTTTCCATTGACCTATGTAAAAAAATCTACGTGTCTTCCCTGAAATGGATTTAACAGCAAAAATTCAATTGATTACAAGTGGCTTAAGAATAGACTCAAAAGGAGGCCCTTGAACTGTTTAAACAGGAGAGTGAGAAAAAGATTAACTTCCCAATTACATTTTGGAATCAGAACTCATGGTAAAGGTGATATTTTTTTATTAAACCAACTAGATCTTTGCAAAAAAAAAGAAATCTTTAATTGCAAGTTTTGGGCACAAGCACCCTTCTTCAGGCACAGGAGAAAAGATTGTAAAAGTTGACCCAGGTAGAAATGAAAGTTCTTATTTCATAGGAGAGTTAAAGGTGCAATAAAATCTCCTGTTTGGCACAGTTCATTTTGTGCAGGTTAGGCTCAGAGAAAATAAAAATCTCTCTTTCAGGATTCCCTGACAAGTTCTGCAATTTGTAGCACAGCTAATTGGTACTGACATGACAAAAATACTAAGATCAGGTCCTTGTTAGACATCAGGATCTTCTAACCCCCGGAATTTCTGAACAGACTCTAATACAGTATGTGGAAAGCCTTTTCCAAAAAAAGTTGGAATAGTCTGCTTATTGTGAAGTTGTTTGGTGGCAAGCAGGATGTAGTCATATTTCCTTCTGGTTATGATGTTTCATAATTCACAGAAGAGAAACTTGCAATTAAAGATTTTTTTTTGTAAAAATCTAGTTGGTCTAATAAAAAATATCACTTATATCATCAGTTCTGATTCCTTTTGCCTCTAGATCAATACAGCTACAACCTGGATACCTGACCAATTACATTTTCACCTTTACAAAGATAGCTCCTCCAAATTATACCATTGTAATCTCAGCCTCAGTCCTAAAAGCTAAAAGTCTTTTAGGCATTGGCACTACCACCAACTGTGTTGAAAAGCTAAAGCATTCAGTGTTTGCAGACCTGAGTTCACAGTGCTCATCATTAAAAGAAAATAATGGTTAGCATTCAATATCTAAGATTACCCATGAAAAAACGCAGCCTTAAAATAAATTTTAAGGTAACTGTGTGGCACTGGTTGGCAAATAGTGACTTCTTAATAAATACTAATGTAGTTAAGATGGTGTTGATGTTATACCTTCATAGTAAATATTTTTCCATTGCAATATAGTAAAAACTTCTGTTTATTAAGCATCAGCCAGAACATATTTAATAGCAGTCTGTCAGTGGTGGTATTTCTGAGAAGCTAACAGAAAGAAGTAGTAATTTAAAGCATCCTGGGCGCATCTACACAACATGTTTATTGCACAGTTGTCTAATTAGCTGCATGGTAAACATTGTGGTGTCTACAACTGTGCCCCTATTAGGCTGAATTAAACTAATTTACTAAATGAACTAAAAAATTTTGCAGCAGTGCATGTGTAGATGCTGGAGAGGCTGGCTGGGGCCAAGGGTGATTCAGTGTGGGGGCTGCCTGCCAACTACCCCGGGGCTGAAGCACCCTCGTGCCTCAGCCAGCCCCTCCACAGCACACTGAGTCAGGGGGAGCGGCCCTGGGCTGGCAGCCTGACCCCCCAGACCCCCTGCCAGCCAGGGCTGCTCCAACTTGGCTCAGTGTGTTGCAGTCCAGGCTTGCATGCAGACGCACGCCCGGAAGCAATATGCTCTAGAGCGCATTAAGAGGCATGTATAGATGCTAGGCCCGTGCGAATAGGGAACTATTTGATTCAGATTCGGCCAGTTCAGATGCCAGCAATTCAATTCAGAGATTCAAATTGCTTTTCTGATTCAATTCAGCTGAATTGGCTTCAGAAGATTTGAAGCCAATTTGGAGCGATTCGGAGATTCAGCTATGGAGTATAATGGGGAATCAATGAAATATCTATAACTGTGTTGTTTTTTGGCTTATTTGGATTAAACTTTCAGGGGAAGCCTGCCAAACATCAGTGTGATAGGTGCAGGGGTTTCTGGGAAACTGCACCTCAAATTCCTGAAAGCAAAACTCATGTCACATGTGCATGTTAAGCTACAGTGGGATGAAAATTACAGGAATGGTAGCTCCTGCTAAGACCACAAAGCCTGCCAAGTTTGAAGGAGATAGGTGCAGGGGTTTGGGGGAAACTGCACCTCAAGCTGCAGAGAAGCAAAACATGTGACATGGGTGACACTGTGTGTGTTAAGGTGCAGCAGGGCGAAAGCTGCAGGGATGGTAGCCCCTGCTGAGGCCATGAAGCCTGCCAGCTGTTGAGGAGATTGGTGCAGGGCTTCTGGGTTCTGGGGCCCTGCACCTCTGGCTGCTGACAGGCAAAACTCGTGACATGGGTGCTTGTGGAACTGTGTTGAGCTGAGCTTGATTGGTAGTGAAAAATAAATAAATAAAAAATAAATAAATAGCATCTGTAAACTACTTCTGAGCTCTATAGCACAGCATCCTTTCTAGGAATTGACTCATAATATATAAAATGACAAGTCCATTAATTTTTATTTCAAGACAACAGTAAAAATTACATAATTATCAGAAGGTGAAGTCTGGCTACTTCTCATCAGAAATTGGCTTCATCCACAGTGACCAACAAAACAATCATCCTCTGGAGATATAAGCAACTAATTTTGAACAATGACTATATGTGAGAATATCAAAACCTGTTCACAAATTAAAAAAAGGGCAAAATTAGTTGACTAAATTATTACCCATAAAATATTTATCTAGGACAAACTTATCCTTGGATCCTGATGTCAGTGTTCAAAGAAGATACTGTATAATCTCTTGAATTCTGTCCATATCCATATCTACTTATTTTTTTAATTACCAGTTTTGAGGATGTTGTTAACATCTTATGCCAATATCTTAGAGTGGAAAACCTGGCAAGACTATCCTGGGAACAAACCATAATTAATCTGTTCTCTAGGGACTGAACCTCTTGTTTTGACCCCAGTTTTTTAGCCACCGGCAGTCATATCTTATGCCAAGGAATGATAAATAGCCATGCATTTATTGAAAAATTATTTTTTTCATCATGACTGATATTTTTCTCATAAAGAACATAAACGTGACCTTGGGTTATGCTTTAGATGGCATGTGTTCCCAACTACTTTTATGGAAGTGCATATTGTTTTCGTTGCAAGCCGATTACTCCAACATCTAACTAATGTAGTTTCCCATTTAATTAGATCCTTGTTATTAAAAAAAAAAGACTCAGTGGCTCTGATAACTTAAGACTTTAAAATTGTTCATTATTGTCATTGTATTTGTTAAGCTGTATTTGTTCATCACACAACAGCACCTCTTGGCCCAAATCTTCATAACATAGTTTATAGTCCCTTACAGCCAACTGTCTTGCAATGTATCTCAAGACAAGGAGCTGTGTGTCATGGAGCAAATGTCTGTGAAGAGTCTTTATGTTACTTTATGCTTGATAATTAACAGGTGTTAACAGACAGCCAATTATTATATTCAGAACATGACTGAATATTCAAGTTTAGACATATACATTCATTATCAAGGGTGGGAGGGCATTCAGCACTTTCCAAGTACAGTTTCTTAAGCATGATCCCTATGGTGTAGCCTAGTGGTGTTTGAAAATGAGAATTCAATATATTTATGTGGTGTTCATGTTCACATCTGTGACTGTGAATTCAAAACCTCAAGTATCATGGTGTTTCACTATCCAGTTAAGAATTACTATATTTACTCAAATGAGACAAGGTTGGTTCCCCCATTTGGCATAGGGAAAATAGTCCCTCATTTTATAATCTCATACAAGGAAACCTCACTAAATACACTGTCTATCATTAAACTGCTGCCAAAAGCAGCATGTGTTCGGCAATACATACCAACTATGCAGTTGATTAAATGAAGCCAGTTTGCAGTTTGATTATAAAATACATGGCCCACACTGGGCAAACATACTGATGTAAACCTACCATGAGAATTGGTTAATGTAGCCTATCTGAAAAAGTCATATACTAGTGCCCATTAAGTGCAGTCCTCCTCACTGCCAACTCTTTTTTCAAGTCATGGTGATCTACAACATTGCATACAGTTCACCCAGAATTCCTCTGTCATTCTCTCCCTCAGCCTGGTATATATGATTAGTGTGGCCCACCCTTCATGAGGTGAAGTTAGACCAGGGTACCCTGTGCCTCATCTGTATATACATTTTTGGAGCATTCCAGGACTAGTGACAAGAACACCTGGTTCCAGTCATGAGTGGGGGCTAATTAGCACATGGATCCTTTATGGCAGATACTTGGAGTACTCACACATACTGATCAGTAGGCCTGTGCGAATAGGGAACTATTTGATCTGAGTTCGCATTCAGCCAGTTCAGATTCCAGTGATTCAATTCAGAGCTCTGAATCGGTTTTCTGCTTTGATTCGGCTGAATCAGCTCTGAAGCTTTGGAGCCGATTCGGCGATTCGGCCATAGGGTATAATGGGGAATCAATGAAATATCTATAACTTTGTAGTTTTTGGTCTAATTCAGATGAAACGTTCAGGGGTGGTAGCCTCTTCTGAGAGCATGAAGCCTAACATATTTAAAGGAGATAAGTGCAGGGGTTTTGGGGAAACTATACATCAAGCTGCGGACAAGCAAAACACGTGACATGGGTGACACTGTGTGTGTTAAAGCACAGCAGGGTGAAACCTGCAGCCCTGCTAGCCCCTGCTGTGGCCATGAAGCCTGCCAGCTGTCAAGGAGATAGGTGCAGGGGGGTTCTGGGGCCGTCCATCCCTGGCTGCTGAAAGGCAAAACTCATGACATGCGTGCTTGTGCAGCTGACTGTCTCTGTCTTGGGGCAGCTGATTGTCTGTATTGATTCTTTCCTGTCTTTAGTCTGTGGTTTTGTAGGTGTTAACCCTTGCTCATTAACTCATTATCTAGTAGCTAGCTACTGTGTATTGAGCTGGTCCCTGAGTGAATCATGATTGACTGGTAACACAGTAGCTTAGCAGCCAGGCCTGCAGTAGTTTCTCTTCCCCTCCCCACCCCACCCCCATCCCTGTGTCCCAAGACAGACACAGTTGCACAAGCACCCATGTCACGAGTTTTGCTTGTCAGCACCGAGAGGTGCAGGGCCCCAGAACCCTGCACCTATCTCCTTGAGAGCTGGCAGGTTTTATGGCCTCAGCAGGCACTAGAAAGCCTGCAGCTTTCACCCTGCTGCGCCTTAACACACAGTGTCATCCATGTCACGAGTTTTACTTGTCCGCAGCTAGAGGTGCAGTTTCCCCCAAACCCCTGCACATATCTCCTTGAAACTTGGCAGCCTTTGTGGCCTCAACAAGAGCTACCACTCCTGCGGTTTTCACCCCACTGTGGCTTAACACACACACATGTGACATGAGTTTTGCTTTTAGGATTTCAAGGGGAAATTTCCCAGAAACCCCTGCACCTATCACCTTGAAACTTGACACACATCATGCTCCCAGTAGAGGCTACCATGTCTGCAAGTCCCATCTGAATCAGCCAAAATACAACAAAGTTATAGATATTTAATTGATTCCCCATTATACCCTATGGCCAAATCACCAAATCTTTTCCGAATCTTTTTCGAATTGATTTGGAAGCTCTGAATTAATTCAGAAAGCCTAAAGCTTCCAGCAATTCGATTTGCGTTCATAGATTCAGCCTCCAACTCATCCAAATCATCTCTAAATCCGAAAAGTGAGCAGAAGCTTTGTACAGCCCTACTGAGGAGTGCTGAACTGTGGGGTCACCATGGCTTGAAATGCTGTTGTTTCTGGTGGGGCTCAGCCCAATGAACTGTGTGAGAAATCACAAACCTTTGGCTTTAGACTAATATCATACATAGTTTATACTACATATAAATACAGGTGCCAAAGTGTTGCTCAAAGGTAATTTTACGGAATACCTGTGCTAAAACTTTTAAAAAAGATAACATACATCGATTCTGAATAAAAGCCTATAAGCACTATATTCAAATTGATACAGCCATGCTTAATTTCAAGGTTATTGATTTCAAATTTGCTCTTTACTTCCATGTGCTCAGGGAGACCAGGGTCTGACACATGAACGACGTGTGCCCCTGGTGGCTGGGGGGGCACAGTGGTGGTGGGAGTGTGGTGGCAGTAGCGGGAGTGCGGCAGTAGTAAGCAGTGACCTCCCACAGATGCCACCAGTGCTGTCGGTGGTGGGAGGGGGGGTGGCGAGCGATGACCAGGGATCGGTGACCACCCACAGACACCATCGGCAGCGGTAGCAGTAGCAGTGGCCAATGGGGGTCGCAGATCACCCACAGGCGACGCCGGTGGTGTCAACAGCAGGGTGGCAAGCGACGACCTCCCACATGCACCGCCAACAGTGTCAGTGGTGCCCTTTTGTAGGGGGTGCACTGCCACACTCAGGGGGTGCACGTGCACCCACATACACCCCCTATGCATTGCCCCTGGTCTGACAGTAAGAAGAGGGGGAAGGAGTTGCCAAGGGAAAAAGTTGGGGGGTAGCAGAGAACAAAGACAACCTGACTCCCCAGATTTATTTTTCTTGCTGTACAGTGGGAGGGGACAAATTCAATGTAAACCTCCAATAATTAGATTCTATACCTAGAACATCTATAACACATTTATACATTTTCAATAAATGGGGGGGTCATCTTATATTCATCATAATCTTTTACTTGAGTCAATACGGTAGCTGTTTCATTTATTAGTAAGCATAATTTCAGAGAAAGTGTAGTCTTTTAATGATCAAGAAAACATAATTCAGTGTTTTTCTTCAAGCAGGGTAAATATGGAACTTTCTTCAAGGACACAATCCCTTCAACATGCTTAAATAGTATAGAATAATCTTTCAAAAAGACTATGAAAGAGGTTTTGCCATACAGGCTCAAACAATGTCACAAGCGTCTCCTGTTGCAGTTGGAATTCATAGGTACAGAAATAAGAACAATACATCTTTCAGATTTGTTCTTCATCCTAATGAATTAGACACTAAACGATAGAATTGTTAAAGGTTTTGGACACTAACTCTCTCGATTGCTCTCTCTATCTCTCTCTCTCTCTTACACACACACACAAACATACACACATATATATGTCTATATATGTAATGCTATACTTGACTGACATGGCTTAAAAGTAGAATTTTTAAAAGAATATGAAACCTATTTTTAAACAATTGAACAAAAAATTGAATTGCTGAGTGCTGTACCTAGCCAAGAGGACACAACTGTGACATTTGGCAACTACATTATAATGAATTACATGTAAATGTAATTAATGGGAAACAACATGCATCTAAAGCTAGCGGTCTAGCAGCTGACATCAAATGCTCTTTTCATTATAGGAACTTCATCATGTTCCATGAATCAAAATTCCAGGAATCTAAAGGGTGAATTTATATCCAAAGTTTTGGGTAGTTGTTTATTTTTTCTCCTTCCAAACCTGACTGGGTTGTCAGGGAAAGAAGAGATGGACCCAAGCCAAAGCAGCAGATCCAAACAACTTTAAGCTTTGGAAAATATCAAAAGCCAACTTTCTGTGTCCTTTCTCATCTCTAAGTAGATCTATTACATCCATCAGTAACCTCTAATTTAAAAAAAAATGGCAATACTTTTGTAGGGGTAATGATTAGACACTTTATATATGCAAACCTTTTAAGTGGCCTGTTGTCCTAGGAGGTCTGACGCTTGCCTGCGGCCCAGATCTGAGATGTCATGGAAGGATTACCAAGACTCAACTGGCCCTCTGACTACTACCCCATACTGCTCATCCAGGTGGGCACCAATGATATTGCCAGGCGAGATCTTGAGTAGATCAAGAGTGACTACAGTGCTTTGGGCACAAGGGTGAAAGGGACAGGGTACACGTGGTGTTCTCCTAGATCCTTCCAGTCAAGGGGAAGGGCCCAGGCAGAAGCAAATGTAACCTGCAGATCAATGCATGGCTGCACAGGTGGTGATGCCAGCATAGATTCAGCTTCTTCAACCATGGATGTTGTTCCAAGAAGAAGGATTGCTAGAAAGAAATGGGATCTGTGAGTGACAGTGCCCAAATGAATTTTGTCACCAGGGCTATGTGTGTCAGTCCCTTGGGTGCCAGCTCTTGGGGCTGGACAACTTGGCTCTTAGCTCCTCCCACTCGTAGGGTACCCTCCCCAATTTGCCCACTACAATTTGGTCTTCTAAAAAAAGAGTGAGGGTTCTTAGTTACTCCCACAAGTGGCTCATACTGATGGTTCTCAGGGCTTTTCCTCCCCTGTACATGCCGCCCATACAGCAGATGGATTTTACAAGGGTCCAAACTATCATCCTACCCACTGGAGGGCTGCAGGAAAATAATATAACGAGCAACCAGCTTGGTTTGCCACAGTCAGCCACAACAGGCAGGGCCTGCAGGCTAAAGGGTTGAACCCTTTTCCGATCAGTAAGCAGAATCATTCCCTGCACCCAGATCTAGCATGCACATCAAAACCATTTAATGCAAACACTGAAGTCCATTTAACATAAAACAAACATCTGAGACTTGTTACTTCAGCCATAACACATTTCTTTGGTCCTGGAGGCCTCAGACCAGAGGGCCAATCCAGTCTGCCTCCAAGTGAACAGATGGTAAACTCAGAGGAACTAACTTGCTCCCTGGCTAAACACTGTGGTGCTGGGGCCACCAAGCCCTCCTGGAAGACTCACATTTGTTACCTCAGTGCTTCGCCTGGTGCAGCAACACCTTCGGGGGCTTCCCCATGCCAATCTCCTCTCACCTTCCCACAGGGTTAGGGCCCCTAGGGCTGAAGGCTCCTCCGAGTGGGTGTCCCTCCACTCACTTCACCCCTGCTGGGGCTCTGCTGCAGCTGGGCTCCACGCTCTGTTCCCCATGCTCGTGGAGCTCTCTCCTTCTACCGGTGTGGGGCATGCTTCTATGATGTCTGTCTCTGCACACCACCCAATCCACAGCTGGCATGAGCTGACAAACCAGGGCTGGTTCTGCAGCCACAACTCCACCATCTGCACTGTCACAGATCCTGCAGGTAAGTATCCATTTGTCTGTGCCCCTATTGAGCATGCACTCAGCCCCTGGCCACCACTGGGGCTGCCTTTTGGGGGACCGCCACTCTGGACACACCCCCTGAGATGCTCCTTGCTGTGATGAAGAGATGGAAGAGCATCCTCGCAGACAGGCTCACTTACCTAGTAAGGAAGGCTTTAAATTAGGTTTGCTGGGGGATGGAGACCAAAGTCATTGGTAGGTAAGCGAGGAAGCAGGAGACCTGGAGGAAGCACAAGGAGGAGGGCGCAACAAGGGAGGCATTCTCATTCTTCCTGAGAAAGTAGAGCAATTGGCTAGTTATCTCAGGTGTCTATGCATGAATGCACAGAGCCTGGAAAACAAGCAGGAAAAATGGAAGTCCTCACACAGTCAAGGAACTATGACATTATTGAATTAACAGAGACTTGGTGGAATAGCTCACATGACTGGAGCACTGTCATGGATGGGTACAAACTGTTCAGGAAGGACAGGCAGAGGAGAAGAGGAGGAGGAATTGCTCTTTGTGTAAAAGAGCTGTATGATTCTCAGAGCTCCAGTATGAAACTGGAAATAGGCCTGTTGAATGTCTGTGGGTCAAGGTTAGAGGGGGAAGTAACAAGGGTGATGTGGTGATAAGTGCCTGCTACAGACCACCAGACCAGGAGGATGAGGTAGATGAGGCTTTCTTCAGACAACCAGTGGAAGTTTCAAGATCACAGGCCCTGGTTCTCAGGAGGGACTTCAATCACCCTGACATCCGCTGGGAGGGTGACACAGCAGTACGCAGGAAATCCAGGAAGTTTTTGGAGGGCGTTGGAGACAACTTCCTCATGCAAGTGGTGGAAAGACAAACTAGGGGCCATGCTCTTCTTGTCCTGCTGTCTTCAACTATCTGCTGGGTGGTTCCAAAGAGGATGGAGCTAGACTGTTGAGTCCATTGCTCCTAATATTCAACCTAAACCTCTCCTGCTGCAATTTGCGTCCGTTGCTTCTTGTTCTGTCGGTGGTGGCAGGTGACAGAACAAGGAGCAATGGACTCAAGTTGCAGCAGGAGAGGTTTAGGTTGAATATTAGGAAAAAAATTTTCACTAGGAGGGTGGTGAAGCACTGGAACAGGTTACCCAATGAGGTGGTGGAATCTCCATCCTTGGAGGTTTTTAAGGCCTGGCTTCAGAAAGTCCTGACCTAGAATGGTCCTGCTTTGTGCTGCTTTGAGCAGGGGGTTGAACTAGACGACCTTCTGAGGTCCCTTCAAACCTTAATTTTCTTATTCTGTAAGTGCACACATTGTTCCACTCAGTATCAGCAGTATAATCCAGGTGAAAAATGTCAGTTTCCACTATCACAACCAAAAGGAAAATTTCGATATATTTTATTGTTATTACTTGATAGGTTTGTTCAAACTGAATAATATTGAAGGTTTCATGAAAAAAATGTAGGTTCTAAATGATTACCAAAATATATTTGTGGGGAGAGGGGCTGTAATTGAGGGATTGTTCATCTGTCCTCCCCTTTTTTTCTTACTTTCTTTTTTCCACCTCTGTTTTCCTTCCTTTTACCATTTTACCAGTGGAATGTGAGGGAAGAGAAAGACAGGGAAGATGGATCTGAGGGGAGAAATTAAGAGCTCAAACAATCTTTTATTTCAATGAAGTCCATTTAATATATGAAAACAACCAAACAAAAACTTTTCATGAAAATATTAATTTAGGGAAAGAAAACCTCTCTTATCCAAAAAGCAATATTTCAAATTAAAATATCAAACAGTTCTTACATTTATTATGTAATACCTCCTTATTTTTAGCTCTTTGAATCGAAGGCCATGTTTTTGGCCTGTCTTTTTACAGCGCCTACTACAACAGAGCCTTGGTCCATGACTGAGGTTTTGATATTCCAATACCAATATATAATGAATATATACTAACTGGTAACTAATTTTATCATCGTTTTATCATATAAATAGAACTGAGACAATCTGGCCATGTGGTGATAATTCTGTAAGATAGGGTTTGTAATGGGCATTTTAATATCTTTCATTGTATATTGTAACTGTTGCTCTTTTTGTTAAGATAACACATAAAAGTCCCAGTCAAGGCTGAGATGTAATCATTTTTTCAGTGAGTAATAGAAAGTGGGATAATCCATTGTATATTGTACAGTAATCTTCAGGGAGAAGGAGTGGGAGGTTAAGGTAAATGGCATCATGAAGGTGTTAATTTAGGCTTGCTGTGTAAACCATTACAGGTTTGTGAGTATTTTTTTCCTTTGCAGTATTGTATAGAATGAGTTTTGATATTTTTCCAACTCACATGCATAATAATAGCCCTTCCTATTTTACTTATATAAAGGTTTTCATTTTTAAGCATTTGAAAACTACCACATTATATCCAAACAAGCCACATTAGAAAGGTATTATTAAGGTTGCAAAGCCAAATTATCAAAAGTTTTAAAATGCTAGAAGACTGCCTGTGCATAATTATAATGTGCCTTAATGAAAATGTTGGCTACCTTCAGAGCACAGCTGAATAACATGCGGTCGATAAGGCATAGATCCATACATCCGGCAACATGCAAACAAAATGTGGAATAGCAGCTCATTAAATTAATACCTTCTTTTCTGTGCACTGAATATGGCAGCCATTCTCTGGATAAAATAGCATGAGGGTCATGTCATTACTGACTTCATCATAATACATTTATGCATGGGGGAGGGGGGCAATTAAGGTGGCACAAGCAACTTTGAGCCTAGCATGTCCTAATTTTTGAGAACTCGACATCAAAAATGTAAATAATATTCTTATATCAGCATTTTGTATAGAATTTCCACAAATTGAACAAAATGAAAATTCCATCATCTTGAAATATATGGTTAACCAGAGAACTGGAATTGTTATATATCCAGCCACTTAAGATGATGGAATAATCCACAGGAATAGTAAATTGCCATCCTCGGTGTGAACCACCACTACAGTGTTTGTCCTAGATAGTTTACCAGTGAATTTAACTGATATTTGCTGACAGCAGAGGAAAGGTAAGGCCTGGAGTCTTGGGTCCTATTCCAGTCCTTGTTACAGAATGGCCTCTCCTGAAGACAAATTATTTTCCTTTCTTCCCCAAAGCATCTTCTCTCCAAGCTATTCCTGCCCCTGTCCTGCTTGTTCCTAGTGCCATTTGCCTTGCTTACCCATTCTTACCTTAAGGGCTTTCATCCTAATGTCTGCCTTTTTGCCCAAAGAGTGCAAATTATTTTTCCCACCTCCTTGTCTATCTGTCCAGCTGATCACATGCTTTTATTGACCCCTTCCCGCTACTGACTGGCCTCCAATCCCAGATTCCCTCCATTGACTTGTCTTTCAATCTTAGTCTTTGTCCCCTCACACCATCTCTGCCCCTTTCATCTTTCTCATCCTTTCTGATTTTCTCAGTGTACCAGCCAAACCCAGTTCTTCTCTGCCCCTTCTTTGTCTCTTCCCTCATCACCACTCTTCTTTCTACCAGTTTCAAATCCCAGCCTTCTTGCTCAATTACTTTCTGTCTCTGCTTCCCCACTCTGACTCAGCCCCAGTCTCCTTATTCAGCCAGTCCTAGCCTCACTTTCTTTCCACTTTTATTCCAAGTTATAGCCTGCCATTGTGGCAGTACTAGTTTCCTTCTCATCCAATTCCCAGTCATTTTCCATTTCCCATCTTGCAGTCTAACCTTGTCCTTTCTTTCCAACCCTCCCCTCCTCTCAGTTCTTGTTCCATCAGCGTTTTAGTCTCACGGTTTTCCATTCATGCTGCCTGGTGCTAGTCACTGAGCACTCACAAGAAATAGGTTCCCTGCTTTCAGCACAAGCCCATCAGGGCTAGAAGCAGCGATTATCAGGAAATATAGACTTTACTTCTACAGCTCTAGCATGTTACATGTGAAATCAAGTAGTATAAGAAGTGTGAAGGAAAGGAGCATGCTCCTACTTTATGGTAAACAGGAACATCTGGTCAGTACAATACAATATAATACAATCTGAGATCTACACATATACTCAATAATTTTAGCTGTGAAATAGCAAGTGTGACTGATTATGTGTAAACTGAAGATTTTCAAAACCAAAGTAAAAAATTACCACTGAACCAGGAAAGGAAACAGCCAGCTCCTACAACATGTCAGGTCCCTGCTCTTCAAGTACCATCACAGATTGCCAAAAATAACATTGCCAGAATTCTTTGAAACATTGCAAAAGAATGTGTTTATCTCCTAGCCTCATTTTGGGAACTGGCTGGCCTATTTTGGCTGAAATGTTCAAAATAATTCAGCCTGAGGCAGATACTTGACAATGAAAAATTTCAGTCCACATAATTAATATTTGACTAAATTACTGGCAACTAAAGACAGGGTCTTTCTTGTAAGACAAAGAATCAGGCAACCTTTATAACAAGCAGTACCGCCAGCCTGACCTGTAATGCTGAATATCACTGTAATATAGACCTCGTGAGGTACACAATATAAGGACATTTTGATCATCAGGACAAAACTTACTGGGAAATGGAAGCTCTAAAATCAAGCCAGCTCAAACAAATACTTAATGGTAATTTTTAAGATCCTACCTGGAAACCAATCGCAAGCACTCCTCCAGGAAGATAAACACCATGCTTCATAGTGCTCAAATTATTAACCTTTTAAAAATAAAGTTTTGAGTTGACCCAAGAGAGAGGTATTGCAATTCTGATACACAAATCACCAACCAAAGGCAATTAAGTAAAAAGCCAAGAAAGTACAATATTTCAGCAATCATGAGACATGATTTCACACAACAGAAATGTTCTTGCAGTTTGCATTTGTAATTATAGTGAAATTATTCAATAGCAAATGAAATTAAATATTTGCCAGAGGCCATATGGCATTAGGCCAGTATACAATAGCCTCGTGAAAAGTTACCATACAAGACCTGAATTTTCAGATATCTAAATCTGCACAGTCCAAGTGAAATTGCTAAAAAGACCATGTGTTTTCTTTTAAAACAGAAAACCACAAGATTTTTGGGGAGAATACTAAGCTGTGAAAATCTGCACCGGAGAATTTTGTGGGTTACTGTGATGCAGGCTTCTTAAGCAATCATTTCTCATTTAAATTCCTCAATCTGTGATGAATAAACAAACTTTATTATGAATCTAATTAGACCTAATATGTCACCATAAATCAACAGTTCATAGTTACTCCCTGGTCATCTGTGTTTTGAAGGACATGGGCAAGTTCCTGTATTATTTAGGACCCTATTCCTCAAAATTCTGCAACCTTTATTGTTATACAATAAAGCCGGGGGGGCTGAGGGAGGCCACGAGGCAGGGGGGCTCCGATCAGCGAACCGGGATGGAGCATCACAAGCTTCTGGCTTGCCCTGCCTGAGCTGGAGCAGGGAGGGGGAGAGGATCGGAGCCCCCTTGCCTTGCAGACCCAGCCTGGGTCCTGCCACTACTCCAGATGGGGGGTCCTTGAAGGTGGCACCTTGGGGTACTTGTGTGCTCTAGGGCTAATTTTTTATGTAATTGCAACTGGATTGTTGCAGCCCAGTCCTGTCCCCAAGGCCGTCATCAGTGAGGGGGAAGCAAGTGGATCGGAGCCTCCCTGCCTTGCAGCCTCCTTCATGTGAGGAGGGTTAATTTTGTGCATGATTGGTCACTTTAAAAGTGCCCTACAGCAGTGCACGTGTGTAAAAAACGTAACTTTTGTCCACACCCATAGGTAGAAAGTTTCATTTGTTAAAGGCCACTAATTTCTGTCACTGGTTATGTACACAGCTACCTAAATCCTGACAGCTCTGAGCAGCTAGGTATCTAGCACATGTCTATGAACAGACAGAATTAAAAAAAAAAGGATTTCCCCTATCTATCTCACTTCTAGGGCTCAATCTGACACACTTATTGCACATTTAATCAGATGCAGAACATAATAGGAGAATCAGCCCCCACTTTGTGTACAATGTGAATGGTTAAAGCACTCATTTGGGATGTGGCAGATCTGGGTTTGATTTCTCTTGTGCCTAAGGGGATTTGAGCTTACACATTTTCCAGAAAAGTGCCCTAACTACCAACTCTATTATACACAAACATGAGATTTTTCTCACTATCTCCAACTGAAACTGTTTCATTATTCAGTTAAATACTGAATAATCATTGTACAAGACGTAGAATGCAAGATTCTTCCTTCTCAGGTAAGTCCTCTAACCACTGTGCTGCAGTTCCTGGCCAGGTTGATCTGATCAATAAACCACAAAAAGCAACAATAGATTCTATTTACAAAAAACTTAGGTTTGTATAGTTTGCTCTTGATTCAGTTAATCAGAAGGTAATCCTAGATAATGGGTACATATTAAACAAGGACAGAAAATACAAAAGAAGAAAAGCAAACAATGCAGTAGGACTCAGGAGTGAAAAAGCAGCAAATGGTGTGGGAAAAGGATGCATTTACTCTGATATAATTATTTCCAGGTAGGCTGTATCTCATATATCCCAAAGTCCTCATGACTGTATGCAATCTCTACATTAGTCCCTTAGAACCTTGAAGTTTCATGGGTGCAGGTTGTAGCCGTGTTGGTCTAAGGACATCGGCAGACAAGGTTCTTTGGGTAAATCCCATATCTTTTATTAGACCAACTCAAATAGTTGGAAAAAATTTTCTTAGCAAGTTTTCAGGCACAAATGTCCTTCATCAGGCTGAGGAAGGGTCTCTGTACCCTTTTCCAACTATCTGAGTTGGTCTCATAAAAGATATTAGATTTACTCAAAGAACCTTGTCTGCCCTTGAACTTTGAAGGCAATAGAAATACTTTGCTTAACCACAATGGGCTTTGTGATCTGACCCAAGATAAAGCTGATAAGGAGCATTGAGGGTAGACATGTTTTCAGTCCAAGTTTTCAGAGCTCCTGAACACCCACAGCCCAAACAGAACAAGTCAAAGAGAACAGCAAGTGCTCAACATCTCTTAAGGAAGCCCCTTTTCTTTTCAGCTCATTGAGTGCCTATTTTTAGCCACATTTACTTTTCTCTTGGGCCTGATTCAAGTTATTTATACTTCCAAGCTACATCACATCTTGACAATAAAGGTGTGGTTAGGCCACAGTACTCTGTTTGCTTGATTACCATGTTCCATTACTGCACTATCAGCATTATGATGGCCTCCCAATACTGCAGCTGGTACAGAGTACATTAACCAGCCTGCTAAATAACACGTGTTGATGGTGTAATGACAGCTGTTAAAGGCAATTCATTTTGATATCTACAATATGACAAGGGTCATTACCAATTTACACACAGTTAGTAAATTGAAATCAGTCTCATATTAGCAGCCCTACACTTTACATCCTGTTACAGAGACAAAGAGTGTTCCTGACATCTTGTTAGCTCAAATTACATGCAAAGTTTTGATCTTGATCCTCAAGTTATTGGCCTGAACATACAAGGGGGCTAGATCCACCAAAGGACATAGGCACATAAAGTGGCAATTAGGCAACAGTTAGGAGCATAAGTCCAAAATCTAAATCATCAAAATCTAGGTTCAGCTGCCTTAAACTGAAAGTGCCAAATATCCTAGATCCCATCAGTTAATTTTCTTAAGCACTTTAATATCTACTTCTGGGCATGCTCAGAACCACCAAAGTCTTGGCGCTGCATCTAAAAGTGAAAAGTTGAGGCATCTAAAAATTATGTGCCACAATCCTGAGCATAGTGACCACTAGGATCCTCAAGCAAGGTAGAGGAAACCTCTCTCCTGCCAGGTCTAATCTGGCACATTTACTCTGGCCTTGCACAGGTCAGAGTAGAAGTTCTTTTGCCTCACAGCTCAGTCATAAATAGAGCCATCCAGCATGAGGAAGAGCCAAGTTTAGATCTCTTCTCTATCTACCTTCCATCTGTCCTCTGAACCCACCTTACCATGCATCTCAGGACCACATCCTAAATTCCATGCTACATGTCTGCTGCCTCACAGGAGAGGCAGCAGACTAACACTGCTATGTGTTAGTCTATCTATCTCTTTGGTCCAATGAATATTTAATTTCAAGTAAAGTGAGATATTCAAAAGGAGGACAGCAAATACCCTAAAACCTGGTGGTTGGGGCAATAGGGCAAAAAAGAAACTTGAACCCAGATCTCCCTCATCCTGGATAAATGTTTTAACTACTGGGCTATCAAGTAAAAAGGAGACATTGTCACTACCAGCAGCATTTTGTAAGAACCGACTAGTTCTATCCAAATTGGTTTGAATGAAGGGTGGGTGACTCAAGACCTTGTGGGTCAAGATATGGCGGGAATGAGGAGAAGGGTACTTGATGGTAAGTGTCTACTACAGACCACTGCACCAGGAGGAGGAGATGGATCTGCAATTTTCCAGAAAACTGATGGGTCACGTCCACACATGCAGGCACATGGTCTTGCACCAGTTCAAATAGTAGCAGCACAAATTTGTGCCATAGATTTGTGCCTCAGCACACATGCCTGAACATGCACTTTGGTGTGGGGCAAATTGTGCCACTTGGGGGAAACTGACCTGTCCAGCTCCTCCCAGATCATCAGCCAGGGGCAGCTAGAGGATGGGACAAGCACCTGTGCTGGCCCCAGCAGTATAAAAAGCCGCCCTGGTGAGCAGCTCTGGTAAGGAGCTTCTGAAGCCCAGCCAGTTGGTATCTGGGGACACCAGCCTTTATGTCAGCTAGACTACTGAAGCAGTCCTAACCTAGAGTGTCCCTGCACCCTCTATCCACTGCACCAGTGTGGTAGTGGAGGATGCTGCCTGTCTGTGACCTGCTGCCCCTGCTGAGGTCAGCCACCTCATCTGCCCTCCAGCTGAGTCCCTGGTGCTGGCCCTGGGCAGGCTCCTCTGCTTGGATCCTGCCACTTGCCTCAGTAGCAAAAATCCTGCTGTTCCCTGTTTAAAAATTGCAAATTATTTGATAAAAAATCCCCAAATTCTCTCATTAAAATACCCAAAATCTGTGTTCTTCCACAGTTAAAATGAAACTGTACTATATAGAGAGATCAGTTGGGCAATGTCTTATTGATATAGTTACAATTTTAAAACAATTTGGATGCCTACCAGTACCTCTATCATCATAATGTGGTGGGCTAACTAATAGTTGCCCAGAGTGTCTGGACTCTGAGAATCTTCAATGTGATTGGTGGAGCCCTTACACCAATTGGGAGATAACTGGGAGGAGCTTGCCCCGCCCCTACCCAGGGCAAGGTAGAAAACCCAGACCTGGTTGAAGCCTGCAACTTGCTTCAACCTGATTGGTCCATTTGAAATCCAGGGGTGGAGCCCTCAGAGTGTATAAAAGAGCAGTATGCCCAGCACATGGGCAGCTGTGTTGAGGGACAGAGAAGAGGAAGGGAAAACAGAAGCTGGTGTGAGCTGGCCAGCAAGGCAAAGCCAGTGTCCTGAAGAGCCCGAAGAACCTTCTTCAGTGGACTGGAGCAGCAAGCATCCATGTCCCGAGATCACCGCAAAAGAGCGTGGCAAATGGTGCATAGCTCAGTGCACAAAGCCAGACCTTGGGAGTTGCACAAGAAAAAAGAGACTTACAGACAGTGGAAACAATAGGTAGTCACCAAGAAGGAATACACAAGTATACCCCGTATTTGCAGGGGGAGGATAAGGAAGGCAAGAGCAGTGACTGAAATCAGGTTGGTGACCAAAATCAAGGACAATAAGAAGTCCTTCTTTAGGTATATAGGGAGCAGGAAGAAGACCAAGGGAAATGTGGGGCCCTTGCAGAATGGGATGAGACAGGTGATAGTAGTCAGTCAGGAGAAAGCTGAACTCTTTAATGAATACTTTGCACCTGTGTTCCTGCATGCAAATGCTGGTTGACTGCCTGGTTGGATACCAGATGGATGCAGGGGTGGTGACTGCCAACCAACAGTCAGTGTCAAACTGGTGAGGGAGCACTTAGAACAACTGAATGTCTTCAAGTCAGCAGGACAGGATGGACTACACCTAAGAGTGTTGTGGAGATTGACTGGAGTCATTGCGGGACCACTGACAAAGGTATTTGAAGACTCATGGTGCTTGGGAGAGGTCTTAGAAGACTGGAAAAGGGCCAATGTGGTGCTGATCTTTAAGAAGGGGACACGGGAGGATCTGGGAAACTAGAGGCCAATCAGTTTGACCTTGATACTGAGTAAAATTTTTACAAAAAATGATCAGAAGTCCATTTGTGAGAGAATGGCAGAAAGCATAATGCTGAAGGATAGTCAACATGGTTTCTCTGTAGGCAAGTGGTGTCTCACCATCCTTGTCTCTTTCTATGATAAAGATGTGGGTGATGCAGTTGATGTCATATACTTAGATTTTTAAAAGGTCTTTGATATGGTCTCCCATGACACTTATAAAAAAAAAAAAGAGGGATTGTGGGCTGGCAGGGTCCATGGTCAGATGGGTTGGGAACTGGCTAAGAGGTCGAACCCGAGAGTGTTAGTGGACAGGTCTATATTGTCTTGGTGAGAGGTGGCTAGTGCTGTCCCACAGGGTTCAGTTCTTGGCCCCGTGCTGTTCAACATCTTTATCAACAATTTAGATGGAGATGTGGAAAGCACACTGGCCAAGTTTGCAGATGATACTAAGTTATGGGCAAAAGTGGTCATGCTAGGGGATAGGATGTGGATCCAAGCAGACCTGGACAAGCTGGAAAGGTGGGCAGAGTAGGACCAGATGCAGTTCAATAAGGATAAATGCAGAGTGCTTCATCTGGGGAGAATAAACCAACAACGTGAATATAGGTTAGGAGGGAGGAGATGTCCTGGCCAGCACAATGGTTGAAAGGGACCTCGAGGTTATAGTTGGTCACCTGATGAACATGAGCAGCCACTGCAATACTGCAGTCAACCAAGCTAACAGCATACTGGGATGCATTAGCTGATGCAATGTGAGCAAGGCTAAGGAAGTGATACTTCCTCTCTCTTCAGCACTGATGAGACCCCACCTTGAGTATTGTATCCAGTTCTCAGTGCTGCACTTCAAAAAGGTGTGGAGAATCTTGAAAGAGTCCAGAGAAGGGCCCCAAGAATAATTAAGGGCCTAGAGGACAAACCTTATGGAAAAAGATTAAGGGATCTGGGACTGTTCAGCCTGGGGACGATAAGACTAAAGGGGGACTTGGTGGCCATCTATAAGTGTGTAAGGGGTGAATGTTGGGAGCTGGGGGAAAAACTGTTCACTTGGGTGCCCCAGGGGAGGACAAGGAGAAATGGTCATAAACTGTTAGAGAATGGTTTCAAGCTGGATGCAAGGAAGAACTTCTTTATGGTAACGGTGACCAGAATCTGGAATAGACGTCCCAAGGAGGTGGTGTGGTCCCCAACCTTGGAAGTCTTCAAGAGCAGACTGGATAGACACCTTGCTGGGATCATTTGATCTCAGCAATATTCCTGCCCAGATCAGGGGGGTTGGACTCGATCTTTTGAAGTCCCTTCCAGTGCTTAATTTCTATGATTTCTATGATTTCAACTTCCAGGAGATAAGTTAGAGCTGTGAATCCCAAGTGGAGGGAGAGGGGATCCTTGCAGCTCAGAGTCAGGCACTTTTGTCTCCTCAGGCAGGTAGCTCCCTTTTCAGCAAGATGCCTTTTGTGGATCTCATTCTTCTGCACCTAATTCTTCCTGCACATTATGCTGGGAACCTGAAAACTTAACTATGAGCTTTACATTTTAAGTGACAGGACACTTAAAATTTAGGCACTTACTTTTCAGTGCCTAAGTCCCACTACAGGGTTATTATGTTGTGGTAGAGTTGGAGTGAAGTTGTAGCTAAGATGGTCCAGAAAACATGAGATGAGTTTTTGGGGTATCTCTTTGGTTAGGTCAATTGTATATTTAGGAGAGATCTTAGAGAGGCAGATAGAATAATTACTAGGGCAAAACAGCATTGTTATACTTCAACTTCCATTTCGACATTTCGATGGAAAAGTGTTTCATTTCAAGTTTTGTTTAGTTTCAAAAGCACTATTCCATTTCATTTTGTCAAAATTGTTTCACTGTTTTGATGCTGTTTCAATGTTTTGCCCATAGGGGGCTGTGCCAGAATCCTCCTGGGGGTGCAAGCCCTCGATCTGCCTGCCAGATGACAGGAGGCTGGTGCTGCTGGCTGGGACCAGCGTTGAAGACAAGTAAGCCTGGATTTGAAAGTCAAAACGTCTCAAAACTTTTGAAATGTTTTGAGTGCCCTTCTTTTGTTTCGAAGCTGTTTTGAAGGCTTTTGTTTCATTTCAGTTTTGCTGTTTCAAGCTCAAAACTCATCAAAACAACTTCACATTGAAACACTGGGCAAAATTTCACACATCCCTAATAATTACTTGTGTAAAACTCCATATGCAAATAAAAGCAAAGTCTCCTTAAAAGAATGGAGAAAGGCTGCAAAAATGTGTTGTGTTAGCCAGAGGGTTGCAGAATATCCACTTACAGAAGGAAGCCAAACTACACAGCAGCTTCTTCCATCTAAGCTTGCTCAAGAAACACATCATCATCTCCAGGGGATTTACCATCTGCAACCTTCTGAATAATATAACTTTATAAAGGTTATCTGGTACTTAGCTGAAGCCGTGTCTACTGCTTTTCCATACCTGAGGAAGGGCACCTCATGCTTGAAAGCTTGTCCAAGATCTCCCCCAACTAAACAGTTCATCCAATACAATATATCACACAGAAATATAGTTGTCTTAGGCCAGATTTAGACATTACACTTATACCAGTATAAGTGATCAGAAACTTGTCTACATCTGAAACTGAACAGAATTTCAGAGCACATAGAGCCTGCTTTAAAAATGGCAGAACCCTGTCTAAGATAGACCTGGAACATTGTGGTATTGAACTTAAGCTATTTAGGTTACATTGGTCTATAGAACATTTGTAGCAGGTCCCCTAGCATCTCAAGTTATATCATAGTCCACCAGTATCCCAGGTTGCTTTGAAGGTCCCCACTAACTTCCCCTTGCAGGGAGGTGTACTGGAACATGACTCATGCTCATCTGCTCCAGCTGAGCACCTAGCTGGCTATGCCCCTAAGTCGTCATGGTTTGGAGTAGTCCAGACCATATCATGAGTGACTACAGGGCTCTGGGGACCAGGTTTAGGAAGACAGGGCTGCAGGCAGTCTTCTCGTTGATCCTCCTGGTCAGCAGTCACAGTAGGCATCATGTCAACTGTGTCAGAGAAGCCAACCTGTGGCTCCGGAGTTGGTGCCATCGTGCGGGTTTTGGCTTCCTGGACCACGATCTGTACTTCTGTGCAAGGGATCTCCTGGTTCATGATGGGCTTCATCTCTTCACAAAAGGTAAGAGTCTCTTTTCTTACAGGTTGGCTGACCTCCTATGTTGGGCTTTAAACTAAGTTCGACGGGGGACGGGTAGGCAGGAGATGGAGAGAGTCTAGAACCTACAAACTGTGAGACATGCAATAGTACATCCCAGGTAAGTACTAAGGGGCCCTTTGGACATCAGAATGTGGGGAGGGGCACCAAAGGCACCATTTGGAGGTGTCAAGTGCCTCTATACTAATGCTAAGAGCATGGGAAACAAGCAGGAAGAATTTGCACTACTCCTTGCAGATAATAACTTCGTATTCATGGGGTTAACCGATACCTGGTGGGACCCTATCCATGACTGGGCGGTACACATTGAGGGCTACAGGTTGTATAGAAGGGACAGAGTAAGGAAGAAAGGGGGCAAGGTTGCTCTCTATGTAAAGGAGCATTATACATTTACCCTAATCAAAATGGGATCAGAGGAGGAGAAAGTTGAGGATACATGGAGGTCCAGGGGAAAGGGACATGGTGGAGGGAGTCTGCTACAGACCACCACATCTAGAGGAAGAGCTAGACTTGGAATTCTTGAGGCATTCTCAGAGGCCATACAGTCTAGGGATATGGTTATCATGGGGGACCTAAACTACTTTGACATCTGCTGGGAGGAACAGTCAGCCAAATCCAACTGTTCACATAGGTTCTTAACCTGCGTGCAGGACCTTCACCTAATGCAGGAGGTATACGGTACCCGCAGGGGGAATGCCTTACTGAACTTGGTGTTGGCTATTGGGGATGACCTGGTAGGGGAGCTGCAGATTCATGGTCACCTTGGAGACAGTGACCACCAATCAATTGAATTCACCATACGGCATAGGGTGGGTAAGATAACTAGTAGGGTAGAAGTGCTCAACTTTAGGAAGGCTAACTTCAGTATGCTTAGGAGTCCAATGATGCACTGCAGGATAGGAGTATTGGTGAGACGAGAGTCCAGGAAGAGTGGTTGTTCCTAAAGGAAGTGATCTTTCAGGCACAGAGGGAGATGATCCCAGTACAAGGGAAATGGGGGAAAGGAGCCAAAAAACTTCCTTGGCTAAACAGGGAAATCCAGGGGAGTCTAAGGGCAAAAAAAAAATTAAAAATCCAGGGGAGACTAAGGGCAACGAAGGCATATTGGTGGTGGAAGCAGGGGGAAGCTACCAAGGAGAAGTATACCTACTTAGCCTGCACTTCCAGGGAGGCAATTAGAAAGGCCAAAGCACCTACAGAGCTGAGGCTGGCAACACAAATTAAAGACAAGAACAAGTATTTTTTTAGGTATGTAGGGAGTACAAGGCAGGTGCAGGGCAGCATAGGAGCCATACTGAGCAAAAAAGAGCAATTCATGATAGACAGGGGGGACAAGGCTGAGCTATTCAATGAGTTTTTTGCCTCACTGTTCTCGAACAGGGGTCAAGATAAGTGTTCTTGGATGGGCATCAGAGGAATAGCAGCCCACCAACTGTTGACACTGACTTAGTTTAGAGTCACGTGGATAGATTGGATGTGTTTAAGTCAGCAGGCCCAGATGAGCTGCATCTGAGAGCACTGAAGGAAGTGGTCTATGTCATAGCAGAACCACTGGCACAGCTGTTTGAGCACTTGTGGTGCTTGGGTCAGGTCCCAGAGGACTGGAAAAGGACCAATGTGGTCCCTATTTTCAAGAAGGGGGGGGAAGGAGGATCTTAGTAATTATATGCCAGTCAGTCTCACCTCCATCCTTGGAGAGGTCTTTGAAAAAATTATGAAGGATCATATTTGTGGGAGTTCAGTGGGAAAAATAATGCAGCAGGGCAACCAGCATGGATTCACAGCAGGTAGATTGGGGCGGGCAATTATTTCAGACAGAGGGCCGTTTACCCAGTTTTGGCAAGCTGTTGAGAGCCGCATGGGTTGCCCAGCCCCTTGACAGGTGCCTCGCCCCCTGGTCACCATCTTGGGACCAGTGTCCCGATGTCTTGGGACCAATGTCTCAGGGCCAGTGCGGGCAGGGCCCAGAGCAGGGTGCAGGTTGGCAGGGGTCTGTGGAGCCAGGCTGGGCTGCACCAGTAGGGAGAGCGGGGAGCTGGCCCAGCTTCATAGAGCCCCTGCTGGCTGGGACCCTGTACTCCTGCCTCCCTGCTCTGGGCCCCACTGGCACTGGCCCCGGGACACGGGTGTGGGCCCCATGCACCCGCTCACTCCCAGTGCCCCCCAGCCCCGTGGTACAGGCAGGGGGCAGTGTGCAGCTTCGACCCCCTGCTCTGCAGCAGGGAACGAGCTGGTGCTGAGCGAGGGGAAAAGCAGCCCCTCACCCACTGCGTGGCTGGCGGTCCCTGCTGCACCTGCCTGCCAAGGGCGGGTGAGGGGCCGCTTTTCCTGTGCTCAACACCAGCTCATACCCCGCCCCTCCTGCCAACCTGGGCCCCGTGCTGGCTCTGGGCTTGCCCACTGGGGCTGCACCATGGCAGCAGCAGCTGTGGCCCCCTGGTTTGCCACCATTGGCTCTGGGATGCCCAGTGTGCGAGCTTCCCCTGGGTCCTACTGCCCCTGATTCCTGTCATTTTTGACAGGATCCAAAGACAGATGAATATTAATTTTCTAAATTTTGTAGGGGTACAGTGGGCCAGATAGAATAGCCTCATGGGCTGGATCTGGCCTGCGGGCCATATTTTGCCCACCCCTGAGGTAGATCATGCCTGATCTATCTGGTTTTGTTTTTGTAACAGGGTCACAAAACACAGATGAAGGAGTAGAGGTAGATGTCATTTTCTTGGATTTTAGCAAGGCCTTTGATACGGTATCACATCCCATTCTCATAAATAAATTAAGAGGCTGTGACATAGAAGTTTACACAGTCCGGTGGGTGGCAAATTGGCTTAGCAGTCACACCCAGAGCATGGTAGTAGATGGGTCGGTATTGACCTGGAAGGATGTGGGTAGTGGGGTCCTGCAGGGTTTGGTCCTTGGACCTGTTCTCTTCAATATCTTCGTCAGTGACTTGGATGTGGGTGTGAAGTGTACTCTGTCCAAGTCTGCAGATAATACTAAATTGTGGAGTGAAGTGCATACTCCAGAGGGTAGGGAATGATTGCAGGCAGGCAGACCTAGGCAGGTTAGAAAAGTGGGCAGTACACAATAGGATGCAGTACAACAAGGACAAATGCAGAGTGCTGCACCTAGGGTGCAAAAATATCCAGCACACCTACTGGCTAGGAAGTGAGCCTCTCAGCAGCACACAAGCGGAAAGGAATCTCGCAGTCATAGGGGACTCCAGGATGAACATGAGCTGTCACTGTGACGAAATCACCAATAAAGCTAACCGCACTTTATCATGCATCAGCAGATGCATGACAGATATATCCAGGGAGGTGTTACTTCCCCTCTATGCAGCATTGGTCAGATTGCAGTTGGAGTACTGCATCCAGTTTTGGGTGCCGCACTTCAAGAAGGATCTTTCATAGATTTCATAGACATTAGAGCTAGAAGGGACCTCAGAAGATCATTGAGTCCAGCCCCCTGCCACAGGGGCAGGAAGTCAGCTGGGGGTCACAGGATCCCAGCAAGATAAACAACCTGTAAAGAAGTTCTTCCTTATGTCCAGCCTGAAACAGTCTTGGAGAAGTTTGTGACCATTTGACCTTGTCATCACATGGGGCACTGTGGTGAACAGGCGTTCCCCCAGATCCTGATGTACACCCCTTATATACTTATAGGCAGCCACCAGGTTCCCCCTGAGCCTGCGCTTTTCCAGGCTGAAGAGTCCCATGGCTCTCAGCCTCTCATCATTAGCCCTGTTTTCCTGCCCTCTGATCATACATGTGGCTCTCCTCTGGACTCTCTCAAGCTTCTCCGCATCCTTTTTAAATTGTGGAGCCCAGAATTGGATACAGTACTCCAGCTGCGGCCTAACCAAGGCTGAGTACAGCAGGAGGATGACATCCTGGGATTTGCTAGAGAAGCATCTATGGATGCAACCCAGAGGTTTGCTCGCTTTGCTGGCTGCAGCATCACATTGGTGGCTCATATTCATCTTGTGGTCAATCATGACCCCCAAGTCCCTTTCGGCCATGGTGCAAGCAAGCGCAGCACTGCTGAGCCTAAAGGCACGCTGCGGATTTTTTGTTGATAGACTTGAGAGGATCCAGAGGAGGGCCACTCGTATGGTTAGGTGTTTACACGACAAGCCCTATGGAGACTGAAGTACCTCTTCAGCCTCCGTAAGAGAAGGCTGAGAGGTGATCTTGTGGCTGCCTACAAATTCATTAGGGGGATGCAGCAAGGGATCAGAGATGCTCTGTTCACCAGGGCGTCTCTTGGGGTAACAAGGAACAGTGGTCACAAACTGACAGAGAGCAGATTTAGGCTAGATATCAGGAAAAACTTCTTCATGGTAAGGGTGGCCAAAACTTGGAATGTGCTTCCGAGGGAGGTGGTGCTCTTCCCTACCTTGGGGGTCTTTAAGAGAAGGCTGGATAGGCATCTGGCTGGGGTCATCTGACCCCAGCCCTCTTTCCTGCCTAGGCAGGGGTCAGACTCAATGATCTGTTGAGATCCCTCCCAACCCTAGCATCTATGGTTCTATGAGTCACAAAGCTGAGTCAGCACAGACTATCCCCCTGGCTCTGCATCCTGCCTGGCCAGCTGTCAGCTATAGGGAGATAGCACTGGTGGGGGAGGAAGGTGTCTGTGTCCTAGCACCAGCCCTGGCACTTGTACACCTGCATCCCTGGGCTGTGCCCCCCACCTTATCACAAAGCACCCCATGATGTACACACAAACCTGATGCTGAATCCAGGAGAACCACTGCACATGGGCACAGCCCTGCAGGAGCCCAGCCTTGGCATCAGCATACCTACCCAGGGACTCCCATGACCCTGCATGTGGGAAGAGCCCCAATGGCAGCTCAGCCCTGGCACCCACAAATCACATCTCAGAACCTGGCACCTTGCAACCCATACCCAAGCATGGTGTCCTTCCAAACAAAAGCTAGTGTGGGTGGCTCTGTTGGGTCAGGGTGGCAGGGGACAGAAAATTAGGACTGGGCCTGCACAAAGGCAACTCTGTGACCTCCATGGCTTGGCCATTCCCAGCAGATATTGGCACCTGGAGTGCAGTAAGGCTTTTTTGGCCCACAGCTACTGGGTCCCAAAGTAATTGAGGTGTGTTGTGGGGGAGGGGGGAGTACTGACCATACAAGCTGGGGCAAGTAGGTAGATGCTGCTGGAAAAATCAGTAGCAGGTGGGGCATGACCAGCTGCCTCTGTGTTGCAGATAGAAAGCACTACAAATTTCAAGGCCAGAGCATGGGGCATTGCCAGAATCATCGGGTGTTGGTTGGAAGCCCCTGGAAAGTTTAAGGTTGTGAGGGTGGCCAAAGAAGCAGCCACCCCCAGCTTCAGTGAGAGGGAGGGTCATGTGCTGTAACCTGCACCTTCATGCATCCTCTGCTCCTTCTATCCATCCACCCTTTTAGTCTTCCTGCCACCCTTCCATCCTTCCATCCACCTCCCTGCAGTCAGACCCTCAGCCACTCCCCACAAGTACCCTCATGGACCATGGATGACCCTGTCCTGTCCTCCCTGACTACCCAACTCTGGTCACAGAACCGGGATTATGGGGAGATGATGGATCTCATCACCATCTTGGATGAAGAGGAGATCCAGCACCACCAGCACTTTCTGGAGAAAGGGCACTGGAACAGGGATATCTTCAAGTACATCTCTCAGCAGATGCAGGAGTGGGGCCACAACAGGGACTGATTATAGTACTGTGCCAAGACAAAGTTGATCAAGATGAAGTATACCAGTGTGCATGAAGCTGACAAAAGATCTAAATCCCAGAAGTAGACCATGCCCTTCTATGAGGAGCTATCCCACTTCCTTGCCAAGGGCAGGACCATCGAGTGCTCACCTATGGCACCACCAGGGGATGGGAGGAGTTTTCAGCACAGACCCTGCCAGAACAGGAGGCACAGGAAGACGCTGGGAAGGTGGGACACCCCCAGAAGGTGCCTAGGAGTAGGTCCCCCGGGGCCACAGGGTAAGAGCACAGCTGATGGGGCTGGCCCTATTAGTGCTGGTCCCCACATCATCACAGTATGTGGGAGCCAATGTGCACATGCAGCTGGTACTGAGCTCCCTGGACTTCTTCTTAAGTGCGACTGAAAGCAGGGAGGGTAGCACCCAGGAACAGGAGAAAAACTCTGACAGCATGGAAGTGGAGACCCAAGACCTGGAGTCTGGACCTGTGCTCTCCACGTCATAGGAGCTTTCCCCACACAGCCCAGGTCCACAACTGTGCAGACCACAGGTGAGGACCCAGGACCTGGGACGCTGTTTCCCTCACTGCTGCCTAGGCTGCTCCACTCACTCCCGCTCCTCTGACACCTCACTGCTCCCCTCCCAGCTGTGCAGAGTGGCCCCTAGCCCCTCTCCCACTAATGCAACAGCCGCTTCTGCGGCACAACCCACAGGCCCCGCAGCCAGCCCTCCCCGTACTTCTGCTTATGGCTACGGCCTAAAACTAGGATGCAGTGCAACCCAGGATGGTATGTTTACATCCACTTCATGTGGCCATGATGGGGACCCAGGACCTGGGGAAATGTGGAGCCCCTGGAGAAAGGGAGGCAGGGGAAGGAAGAGGTAGTGGGGCTTCTCAGGCCATTGTGGCTGAGAAGCCCAGAAGAGATGGGGGGGAGGGCATGAGACCAGGAGTAGAGGGGCATGGGGGGAGGGTGAATCTTCCTGGCCAGATTGCTCAAAGCACAGGGCTCCAGGACACTAAATGCTCAAGAGGTTTGTGTTTTTCAGCAGTGAGTAAACCAGGGACCTCCCACCCACCTTCCCACAGTCACAGCCCTATCCTAGTCCTGAACTTCCCCCCCTCCCCAACCCCTGAAAGCAAATCCATCCCTCTCCTCACTCCTCCCATCCAGAGTATTCATAGTAGGAGAGTAGTGCTGTAAAACCAAGGGCAGTGAATAGCAGGATACCTCTGAGGCAGCTGGGGCCTGGGGAACCACCCCCATGGCCAGGTCATGGGCTCAGCAGCATGTCAATAACAGTGGCAATTGTGAACTCTTCTGGCAGTGTCAGCTCATCATAATGGAGCCACAGGTAGCACCCAAGTAGTATTCTTTCATTGAATTGCAATCCTGGCTTCCCTGGTGTGCCATCAAAGCAGATTGCTCCCCTCCAGCACCTCTTGGGGAACCATGTCCTTCAGCATGAGCATGGCGCATTGGCTGGGGCTCCCCCAGGAGTAGTGGAGACCTCATTCCTCTGGACCCAGCTGACTTTCACCAGGGAAATGTTAGAAGCAGAGACCCAGTGTAGCAGTGACACAGTGCCAAACCGTCTCTTGTGGAAGGGAAACAGAGAAGAGAGGGCAGTGTAAGAACTTTGCTGTCCTAGCCAGGGCTCATCAGGACAATGTCAGGACCTAGGTTTTGTTCCTGCAGGAACCCAGCACTGAAATGCCTCTTTTGAAAGGGAAGGAAGGAAAAAAGACTTCCACTGGTATTCCCCAGAGTAGTCAGGCCCTGCCCACTCCAGGGATGGTCTAAGTCCCTGTGGGTTCCAGGGTCCCTGGACCCTCTGAGGGAGTGAAGCAGGTGCCCATTGCAGTGCCTGAAGAAGAATCTGGGCCTCCCTTCCCATTAACCCATCTCTACCCTGCTGAAGGGCCTGCTTCCCATCTGCAGCACAGCCAGGACCATGGTCTCTGCTGTGTTGTGTGGAGACCAGATACATGGCTCCCAGCCCTGGGTTGGGGAAAGGTCCAGATGAGATTCACCATAGCTCCCTAGGTGTTTCTGCATGACTGCCCAGGCAAGTGATGAGAGGGTCTGAGACATTTCCCTCTATACTTCATTTTTATCAGTAAAAGTTGCAACCTCTCACAAAGGCTCTGTGTCTCCTCTGTCTTTCTGCAGAGACACCACCTGTGCAAGAGAGTACAGTGCATGGTAGAGGCAATGCTGGTCCAAGGCCAGGGCCCCACACAGCAGCAGAGCACATGACAGCTGTCCAGAGGAGGCATTGAAGAAGCAAGGAGGAGATGCTGCAGGCCTTGGTTGCTGCCTCTGAGCTCCAGGTGTGCACTACTGACTCCTGGTCCCAAGAGCTGTGTGACTGGCATGAGGAGAGACAAGATGTAGAAGAGGGATATGCTCAGGGGGGGATGCCTACACCCAGGCTGCCAATGCACAGGAATGGGGAGGGGGTCGAGATGGCCACCCACTGTTTGTAGGAGGCAATTTATGCTACTGCAGAGCTGAGAGAGTCACAGCAGCAGGATTGGGAGTTTATGGACAGGGTCCTGGATTGCTTTGCATCCATCTATGACACCCGTGACTGGTACCAGTGCTGCCTCCCACAGACAGCTGGTAGTTCTCCTGGCTGGGAGTGCTGGGAGGGGCTGCCATGTCCCACTCAAGGGATTCCTCTCAGGGACAACATGAACAGGAGTCCTACTGAAGGGACTCCTAGAAACTGGCTGGCAAGGAATGCTCCCCGCTGTACCCTGTGGCTTCCCTCCTCCCCAGGTCAGGAGGGAAGTGGTGCAACTTTGGTGGGGATAGGCAGCCCCTGGGCTTTGGACTGCTGCATGACATGGGCCCTAGGCATGGCCAGGGGACATGGGTCCAGGGTCCTCAAAGGAAGAGAATGGGCTCTGGGGTCAGGGGCCATGGGGCTGGATGTGCCATGAGGGAGAGCCAGGAGTCCATAGTGCCTGCTGTGGTGATACCCCTTGCCCCACAGTCTTCTCCCCCAATCCAGCAGCCACCTCCTTCCCCCACCCAGCAGCCCTGTCAAGTAGACAGTGGGTCTTGGATTACCCACCCATCCAGCTCCTACATGGAGAAGTCCCTGGTCTTCAATCCCAAGTTTGGGGCGTAGCATGCCAGGTGAAAAGCCCCCATAACCCATGAATCCCCTCCAGGGTTTTGTGTTTCTTGAGTTCAGCCCCTGCAGCATTCCTTCTACCTCAATCCCTCCCCATCCTAACCACCCCTTCCAGGTTCTTTCATCCTTTTCTCAACACCACCCTCCCCTGTCCCTTCCAAAGATTTGCTTGGTTTGTGTTAATTAGGAGGAAGGACCGAGATGAGACATGGGCAATGTTCAACAGATTTTAATTCAATGCACAAAACGTTTGGCATCTGCAACATTTTTTAAAAACTCAGGCATGTCTTTTCCTCATGTTGCCTTCCCCTGTACCCTGGTGTGTGTCCCTGGGGGGTGGGAAAGAGGAATGGTGTGCAAGCAGCCTGGCTTGTTGGCATTGTTGCCTGGGTTGCAGGGCCAGAGGAGCCCAGAGCAGGAGACCCATGGCCCAGTGCCAGGGCATGGGCACTCAAAGCACTCCAGCCCTACTCATCCAGGGAGGGCTCCTGATCCTTGAGGGTGAGCAGGTAGTTAGACAGGGCTTTGCAGATCCAGATTGCTGGCCATTGTGCAGGGCTAGTGTCCCCGCCATCAGCAGAGGGCTCCCCCTCTCTCCTATCCCTGCCCCATATGCTCATGCTGCCATGACTAGTATGTGTCCTGTCCCTCCTTGGCTCAGCCTTAGCAGAAGGCTTTCTCCCTGGTCTCACAGATGTTGTGGAGGACACATGCACTGGTGATGAGCCACAGCAAGTTTTCCTCGTCCACCTCAAAGTGTGCACTGGGAGCCCATCATTGCACCTTAAGGTGCCCAAAGGTGCACTCTACGGTCATGCGGCATCTGCTCAGGCAGTAGCTGAAGTACTTCTTCCAGTGATCCAACTACCCTCCATAGGGCTTCATTATCCAGGGCAGGAGGGGGGAAACCATTTTCCTCATGATAACAGGGTGGGTGATGATGCCAAAGACAAAATCTGGGACCCTGGGAGCATAGCAGCCCTTCTCTGTCAACCCGGAGACTGGGGAGTTGTAGAAGATGTAAGTATCATTGGTGCTGTCCGCCCAGCCAGAGATGTGTCCTGAGTGGTAAACAACACCCTGCAGGACAATGGAGAATTAGCCCTTGTGGTGGATGAATGCCTGGGTGAACTGGACCTGGCAGAGGATGGGGGTGTGGGTGCTGTCCATAGCCCCCCCCACAGTTGGGGAAGCCCATGCAGCAGAAGACCACCACCTGTGGGTTGACAAGGCAGATGATGCATTTGGCTAGGACATTCTGGATGACCAGGCACACCTCCCAGATGGCCTCTCTGGTTGTGGTCCTGTCCATGCCAAACTGGATGGCAATGCAATAGTAACTGCTGGGGGTGGCCAACTTCATGACAGCGATGGCCACCTACTTCTCTGGAATGAGAGGTGGCCACATGCCAACATCCTGGCATGAGATGTATGGGGCCACCTGGGCAATGATGTCCATGAAGTTGGCCAAGCACACATGGAAGGTCTGGACCTACCGTTTGTCTTCCCAGGAGCCCAAGACGATCCACTCTCACCAGTCACTGCTAGTGGCATTGGCCCAGTACCAGTGCTCAACTGTCTGGAGAACCCTAGTGACCATGGCCTCATCCTTGTAGGACACATAGAAGTCAATTGCCTAGTCCAGGATGCTTGGTGGGTGCGGGGTGGCCCTATATGGAATGGTCAACTGCTGGCACATGGGCACGAAGACACATGCCATAGCAATCCACTGCTGCATCAGTTCCAGGTGGGTGTGCATGGTGTCCCACAGCCTCTGGTGAGAGTCATATTGGCTGACAAGCAGGACTTGCTTCAGATCCTGGGTCTCCCTGCATAGGCACAGGCATTGGGATGCCATGGTGGGGTGCAGGCAGGCCAGGACCCTGAGGCATGCCATGATGGTGGGTGCTCACTCTGGGGCTCTTCTGGAAACCTAGGGAGTAAAGCACAAAACTTAGATTGCTTCCACCTTGTGCTTTTTGAACATCTGTACCTGGCCTTACTCTATTCAGAAACAAAATCTGCTGGTACTGGCAATTTTGCACCTCCAGAACATTAAGGCTGTCAGTAATAACTGTGTTATTTGAGGTAGCATGGGACAAAGCATCTCAGCTGTTAGCCTGTCAGTACAAATGTCCTACAAGAAAGGAGAGTGACAATGGATCTGTCAGCCCTCACAATATGATGCAAGATGTGGGAAAGAATTCACTTTAACTAATAGGTTTTGCTGAGAACAAAAAGTTATTTGACTGCTTGGAATAGAAGGGTGTGAACAAGAAAAACTGGTGAACTGCACTGGCTTGACATATTTGTTAACTGATCAGGTTCTATGGCAAAGGAATATGGTATAAATACAAAGCTTATATAATTAGACAGGATAGCTTTTCTGGGCTTTTGAAAAGAGCTCTCACAATGATCTAGTAGACATTCATATCTGGGCCTTGACTCATCATCAAGCTGTGATTTACAGCATACGCTTTTCTACTTTTGGACTAGGTCTGAGGTGCTGAACATGCCACTGCTCATCCAGAAATGGGGTTTTCAGTAGGCATGGTTCCAGGCATTTGGAAGGAGTTTTCTGCCTGACTGAAATTTCATTATCTCATGTAGTTGATTCCAAGCATTTTCCAAGGAACAGATAATCACATAAGTTTGTAGGTCTTGCAGGGAAAATTCCTGGAAATAATCTGTCCCCATTTCTTTCTCTTGAACCATTCATTTTTAGATTGCTACATCTTATAAGCCAAATACATCCTTGAAACCTCAGTTTAAATCAGCATGTGTGACTGAGTCCACTTAAATTCCATAATCTTTTTTTTTAATATTATTTTGCTCAAAAGTAAAGGACTGTATATGAAGGCCTCTCTGAAACAGACACAACGCAAAGACCAGAAGTGTTAGCTTACTACAAAGATGAACCAACATCTTTCAATATGCTCACTTAACTGTTCTGGAGAAACCATTTTTATGGCAAGAGAACAGTTCAGAACACTGTCCTCTCTGAAGAAAGAACTAAACAGGCTGTCAGTTATAATTTTGTTAGCTCAATAGAAAAGAGACAGACTAGTAATTAAATATATACAGACTGTAAATAGCCATAGATGTTTTAATATGTAGCTTGTAGTATAGTATTCAGCCACACAGTATTTCTGTGCCCTATATATAAGCCCAGACAACATGGAGCCTACAGGAAACCTGGAAGCCAAAGCTGGAAATTAAGTTGTGTTAGAAGCTGGTTTTTCTCCAGCATTATTTTCTTCAGTAAATGCCTTCTGCTTAAGCTGAAGTGGGATTCCATATTTCATGGCAGATGGTAAAACCTTGTTGTCACTACAATCGGTAGGCAAACTCATTTGTTTGAATCTGAGTCTACTCCCTATGTCATTGGTTCAGAAGTTCCACTCAAACGAACATAAAACTGAGACTGCGTGTCACACAGCTTGCAAAAGAATGGCAGATGGAAGAGCCAGCAAAAACAACAGGACAGACAATGGAGCAAAGTGTGGGCAAAGAGTAAGAAAGAGTAAGAAAAAAAAGAAAGAACGTAAGAAAAAGGGAATGTGGGAGGAAGAAAAATTCTAATAAAAAAAAAAAATCTTACCGTGTCCTCTTGATCATGAACGCAGTAAACAAAGAGCAATGAACCAACCAGTGTGTGATTGAATTAGCCTCTGTTGAATGTTTTTCGGATTGTTAACAGCAACTGGAAGCTCATTGTCAAACTGTGATTTACAGCTTAAATCTTATTTCCACTTCTGGACTCAGCCCAAGATATTGAATGCCATCCATGTTAAAAATCTTAATCTCTTTTCAAATCATAAAGTCACTACATGCTGCTGAGAGGAAGATGCATCTCTCCTGAATTAGTCAGGCAACAGAAGTAAAGGGAACATCAAGGAACACATCATCATTCACTCCATACGTCAGTCCTTTTTCTTAAACCATTCCAGTAAGCAACGCAGTACTCTATGTAGAGTACTGCATATAAAAGTATTGGAGTTTACGTTTTCCCCAATCAGCTCTGTGCATGTCTACAAAAAAGAATGTGCTTGAAAATTCAGCCCTACAGAGAAATTAAAAACTTTTTACTCTACATGGCTAAATACAGTATGTTGGAATTTCTGTCTCAGTGTCCTACAGTGTTTCTTTACCTATAGGGCCCATTATCAAGTTGGCATGGGATTTTAGAAAAAATTAGAAAAAGAGGGAATCTCACATAATTACTCATCTGAAATAGTTTGCCCTCTTCTAATAACAGTGCAGTGAATGACAGTGATATTAACCACCCCCTCCTAAAGAAACCCCAAAAAACTTCATCCTGTTTTCCCTAAAGGAAACATAATTTACTTCTGCAATCAGAAAGGACATAGTAATAGAACTTTCATAAAATCATTTATTTCCTTTGTTCCTGCTTCTAAGAGATTTGCTCTCTTTTCACCAGGAATCCAGGTCACCACCTAGACACCAGATGCTACTTCTGGACTGTACTAGGGAGCACCTCAGTAAAGGACAGTATTCCTACTTCATGGTCTCTACAAGCTGAAACAGTTGTAACATAAATCACCTTAGAGGCCCAATACCAATACGCTCATGGTCTCAGGCATTCCCCTCAGATCTGTCTACTGCAGCTCCCCCTGAGAGGAAGAGCTAAGTGTGACTAATTCCACTTTTAAAAGCAATTTTAACTTTCATAGCCAGGCAGACACCCACCTCTCTTATATCACAAGGTTGTAATTCATCAGAGAAGTCATTCTAGGACTGAAGAGTCAAAAGTAGAGATGTGGCAAGCATGTTCTAAAATAATTCTAGAAGTAGAAATGTTTGCATCCCATTAGCCCCAAATGCCATCTCATCCCATTAGCTAAACAATGAGCTACGAAGTTATTTCACAAAAAATGTGTAATTACTTTCTTGCTTGTTCACCATTAATTGAATGTGTGGCCAAGTGCTCCCCCATGTCTGGGAGCCCCATCAAATGACAAGGCTCACAGTGTTGGTAGCACTGTCAGCTGTGGGACTTGCAGCTGGTAGAAGGCTCCCTGCACCGCAAACCTCCTCAACTGCAAAGCTTGCAGCAGAGGCACTGTCTTGGTCTACAGGGCTTGCAGTGGGGGAACTGTCGACTGTGGTGCTCCCGTTGCACCTTTACCTGCCCATGTAGAGGGGCCCTAATTACAGATAAGATGCATCTTCCTTCAGGGAGCATACAGTGAACATATTTTGAGATTTAGCTTAACATTACATTTAAAAAATATTAAAATTATTTTAAGGTGGATGACAGCTTCCTGCTTTGACCATCTGATAAAAACCATTAAGAAATATCTCCAAAATTACACTATAGTTTTAGGGCATGTGTAGATGAAACAGGGGCCCTAAATTGAAGTGGTGGGGTTAATTTAGGGCTGATTAAATTCCTGTGTCATGCACACACCCCACTGACTTACCTGCCTCTCTGGCGGGGAGGGGAGGGCAAGCTGCCAGTACCTGGGCTGGGAGGGGTGGGAGAGCAGTCCCTGGGCAGGGGTTTCCCTCTGTGACAGCAGTGCCCCCCCCCGTGGCACCCACCTGCAGGCACCTAGCTCAGGCGGTCCCAGGGTGCACCACAGCCACGGAGGGAAGCACTGAACCTCTGCACAGCTCAGGCAGACAGGCTGGCGGTGGGGGGAATCAGGCTAGTCATTTTTCTTGGGTGGAGCCTGCTTCCCTAGGCTACTGCCAGGCTGCCCTCAGGGCTTCCTGCAGAGCTGTGGAGGTGTACAGAGCCTGGTGCTTCACTCCGTGGCTGTAGGGGCAGCAAACTAAAACTCCTCAAAGGAGGATTTTTAGTTTGCTGCACCCCAAGTCATTTAAGGTGCATTACACTGCTGAATTTCCAACAGCAGCTGGAATTAATGTGCAATACACTGAGGCATGCAAACACCAACACCATTAAAGCAGTGTAAAAGCATTTCAAAATGTTTTGACAAGTCTCGCTTTGATTCGAGACTATTTCGACGACCTTTGTTTCATTCTGATTTTGCTGTTTGAACCTTGAAATTGGTCAAAACAATGTCAGAACAAAATGACCGGTGAAATTTCGTACACCCCTAATAAACCCCTTGAGCTAGAGACTGGATTAGATGACCTCTTGAATCCCTTTCAGTCCCGGTACCCCGCACTAGATCCTGCTGGGGTTGGGAGGCAGCCCAGCAGGGCTGCTTCCCCGTCCCAGGTGCTAGAACACACCAGGGCCGGGAGGCAGCCCAACTGGCTGTGCTAGATTGCTGGACTAGATTGCTGGGCTGCCTCCCACCCCCGGTGCGATCTAGCGCGGGGCACCAGGAAGCGGCCCAGCTGGGCTGCCTCCTGCCCCTGGCACGATCTAGTGGGGGGGGGTGGGGGACAGGAAAGCAGCCCAGCTGGGCTGTCTTCCAGCCCCCGCAAAACTCAAAAGTGTCAAAACAGCCTTTCTGTTTCGATGAAATGGAATGGAACAGCTGTTTCAACTCAAAATGAAATTTGAGACAAAACATTGTTCCCTCGAACCGTCGAACCACAAGGTGAAATGGAATGGTGCCGTTTTGCACAGCCCTAGCAATTATCTCCATCTAAACTACCCCAAACATGTTTGTCTAGCTTCCACTTAAGGACTTCCAGTGCCAGATATTGCAAAACCTTTTGTCGTAATTTACTCCAATGTTTAAACACCCTCACCATTAGAAATATCTTCTTACTATTTAACTGAAATTATATGCTATTTCTATCTAAGTCTATTACTTCTTGTCATGTCTGCTGTGGATACAAACAGTTGACTACTTGTACAATCCACTGTGTTTGAAAACTGGTTCTGTTTAAAATACAGGTGATGCTGTCATCCTTTTCTGCAGACATACAGAAATATTCTATATGTTCACCCTGCTTTACCAAGTATGCAGGTGTGAGGTGCATCTTGTTAGTTATGCAGAAATTGTGTGCCATGAAATCAGCAGCCGAAATCAGTCTTCTAGGAATCTAACTTGGCTAAAAGTTCCCTTTACCCCAATAAACCATTTACATAAGAACTCTTTATGATGTCTCATCATTGCATCATTTACTGCATTTATTGCATTTACGATGCCTCGTGATTGTAAAAAACTGCTTGTAATCACATCAGTTTCTGGCTGGGACAGCACTTAGAAGAAGGTTTCTAGGGAACATGCTGGAGAAGATGGTGATTTCAAGCAGTGCAAGTAACCAGTTTCTGTGTTCTAGACCAATACTGGACTAGTGCCAAGATATGATTGTAAGGGACTCTGTGCTAAGGAAGGTAGTCAAATGACTGTTCAATGTGCAGTCCAGAAAAATCCTGTCATTTTTCCTCTACTTAAAATTAGGTATAGAAGGATCTTAGAGCACAAGAGAAGATGCTACCCTATACAACAGGGATTTTCAACCAGGACCTTGTGAAATCCCTTTAAGGATGCTGCACCACCCAGCCCCTGTGTGAGGGGACAAATGCTCTCCTTCCCCATCAGCACCTGCCCCAGGTACTCCAGCAGTACCTGTGCTAGCTGTCTGAGGACTTCTGCTGCAGCTACACACCTTTACCCTCCCTCACCTGCAAGCAGCCCCTGTGCCAGCTATCCCCACACTCTCAGCGTGCTTGGCTGTGGGCAGACATGCAAACAGAGCCACACTGCAGCCCAGCTTATGCCCTCCTCTCTTCCCCAACTCCCATGGCTGGCAGGAGGAGCTGTGGAAACAGTAACCAATATATGAGTTCCCACAAGGTCAGTCTCAGTAGTGGGAGCCTCCACTGCCCCCAAAAGTATAGACCAGAGGTGGGGAAGAGGAGGACAGTGGAAAGAGCAGAGTACAGCAGGGTCAGCGCCTGTCCCTACTGCCCTTACCAGGCACCAGCTACACCAGTGATTCTCAATATATTTAGCCTCAAGCCTCCCCTCTATTCCCCCATCTTTTACTAATTTAGATTCTAACTCAGTGATTCTCAACTGCATTGGTACAAAGTTTACCCAAGATCCACTATCCAGACTCAAAATCTGGTCCAAAGCTCTACAAGGAGTTAATATAAATGGGTGCAGAGTGATTGAGTCTATGCATGCTATAGGTTACATTTTAATGGACAAATGCAGACAAGGGACCATATTATCACTAATATAAATTAACGCTGTTGTATTGAAATGAACTGAGCAACACGGTTTTACACCAGCTAAGGATGTAACCTAACCAGACTCATTAGGAGGTTCCTTGTTCATGGTGACTCAATGGGAGTTGTTTGTGCTGTGAGCTTAGTAAATTGGCATGCCTCAGCATCACCGAAAGAAGGAAGGTGACTGAATGCCATAGGATGATGGATGAAAGGAAAAAGTTCAGTGACAAAGGCTGCAGTACAGGCCAATAGATTTACAATATGTTGGGAAGCGAGGACAAACAGAATGAAAATGTCTGTACAATTTGGGGCCTAAATCAATTGCAAGAAACACAGAATATTTGAACATATTTAAATACTTGAGCTATCATGAAAATAATCTATTTTAACACATTTGTATCATCCCCTTGTAACTGAAAACAGCTATAAAATATTGCGGGATATTTTTGGATAGAAAATACAATTGAAATAATCATAATAATCATGTAGCTGTGGGGCTGGAAGGGAGATCCAGAGCTCATTTACTCTTCCTCCTGCTCTGAGACAGGATAAATATACTTAGGCAATCGCTCAGCAGAGGTTTGCCTACTCTAAGCTGTTCTAAAAACCTCCAGTAAAAGGGATACTGCAGCCACGATGGATGCTTTCTTCTGATGTTTAACTACGTTTATTGTTAAGAAGCTTTTCTAAATAACTAACATTTTCCCCCCTGTAAATTAGCTTAATTTCTTATTATTCCATACTGCAATGTACATGGGGGCCAGATTCAAATTGTCTACATATTAATTCAGCATCTCTACTCAGACTCAGATATGACTGGACACAGCTACTTGTAAGACTCAGCCCTGTCTAGGTTCGTCTGCAATTCAAAATATTCTTAGAAAGTACCTAAAAAACTCTACCTATCACTTGGGAATGGCTCTAGTCATTAGATGGACAAAAATGTGACCAGTTCCCATCAACAGCACTAATTTCAGCCTCAATCTGTTTGCCCAATAGCCTAGTGGTTAGTGAATTCACTCTGGGCAGAAGTATTTGAACTCTCATATCCCAGAAAAGTGCCATAACCCCCAGACTATAGAATAAGGGGGTACTCTTCTCCACTCCCTAACATCTCCTCGGTGAAGCTTGGCCACTCGGCAGCCAAGAAGAACAAACAAAACAACATTACCCCTGTAGCCTAGTGCTTAAGAGGCTGCTGGGTGGGGAGAGTCCTTCTCTACTCTTTTTATTTTCTCTCATCTCTCCTTCTGTTTTTTTAAGGCAATGATGGTAATCTAAAGGCAGAAACAGCTCTGGAAAGCAGAGACAAAAACCCAGCATTCCCTCTCCCAGAGGAATGTCTGGTCCTTCTTGCCTGCTCTCTTTGGCTGCCTCCCCATGAGCAAGTTTATGCAATTACTACAGGGGGGAAAAAACAACACCACAAATATGTGTTGCTGCTTTTTTCCCCACTGCATGCCCCTACACATGGGGGTGCAGGTTAGCACAGGTAGAAATGCCCCAGGAAGGGTAGAAGAGGCTGGGGCCTGCACCTGGGCAGGCCCCAGAATCCTTACCTGGGGTCCTGGGGGCATCCTGGGGCTCTAGTGGTAGAGATCCAGGCACATGGAGCCTGGCTGACAGCCAGATCAGGCTCTGGCTGGCCAGGCTCTGGTTTTGGGGGCTGCATTCTGCTGCCACATGTGCCACCCTGCTTTTTTCTGAGCACTTTTTTTTTTTATACCATGATTTCTCAGTATCTAAATCTGCAGGGTGGAGAATCAAATTATATGCACAGGGTGTATCTTGCAGCACCTCAAATGCTTTTAAGGTGCTGCAAAATGCATATGTGCTCTCATGTAGATGCAGCCTTTGAGACCATTTTTTGACCAGTGGTGGACCCACCTTCTCATAGGTACTGTTATCCATTTCCAGTCCTCTGAGACGATTCTTATCCTCCTTGAAGATAACCACTAATGGTTCAGAGATTGCTTGAAATGGTTCCTTAGATACTACAGGGTAAGTGCCATTGGGATTTGCTGATTTTAATTAATTTAATTTATCTAAGCAGCAAGGATTTTTTGCAGGGGTGATATCTTTTATTGGATCAACTGCACGATTGGAATGAAGTTAAACAAGCTTTCAATGCAAGACATTCTTCATTAGGTCACAAAAGAACCTCTCTTCTCCTTTTCTGCTTCTTCTCTTTCCTGGTTACCCTACACTTTTCTATACTAGTACTATAATTTATATATAAACAGAAGGGTTGGGTAAAACTAATGCAATTTTATCTTACAGCGAATAGGCTTTTTTTGAACAAATTACATGCATCTTCTTTTCTAGTATGTTGCAATATTCTGAACTCTCTTCCTAATGTTTAAATGCTCATTCCATGTACAGCTGGAATATAGTAACTCTGACTTTCATTCTCAAAAATCTGTCTTTAAAACAGACAAGCTTTTTTCCCCTGTCAGCTGAATACTGTTTCAGGCATGTTACAGAACAACAGTGACATCCATTGGTTAAAAGTTAGCCCAGACTGTAAGGCTCATTTTAATTAAAGATGGTGATCTGAATCAAAATCATTTTGCCATGGTTTCATGAGGTAGGTAATTAATAAGTGTTTTAACATGTCTACTTGCCCCAATTCCATTCATAAATTACATATTTCTTTCCTGGTTTAAGATTATCACATGAAAAGTGATTGATAAAGTAATAAAGAATTTAATGTACTGATGTTTTGAGAATAATCCTATTTTTTAATCCATATCCACTATAAAAATAAGACCTTAAAATAAAATGACAAAACCTCACAAGTTGAGGGTGCCGTAGACATCACTAAATATTTATAAGTTATTGTCAAGATTATTTATTTTCTTCTGGTCTGGTGTTATCTATACGTCTTAAGCAAGATAAGCTTATTGTGTACTTTACGCACACACAGTATACAACTTTTGATCCAAAAAATTACAATCTAAATAGAAATTGCAGACTAAGCATAGACTAAGAGTAGGAAATAGGTATTATCCTCAGTCTACAAATGAGGGACTGAGGCAAAGAGAATTTAAGTGATTTGAAAATAAGTCTATTGAAAAATCTCTCTCATTCCAGTGCCTCAACTCATAAATTATAATACCAACAGGGACCACTGTGATTATCTTCTTTGGTCTCCTGCTCACTACAGGCAATAGGACTTCCCTGAGCAAATACCTGTTGCAACTACAGCATCTCTTTGGTAAAAAATATCTTTTCCTGATGTTAAAATTTTCAGCAGTGGAGAATCTGTGGTAATAATGGTGAATTTGCTCTAATTACATTTTTCCTAGCCAGTTAAAAAATTGCACATTACTTTTAGTCTCAGTTTGTCCATTTTCAACTTCCTGTCATTGTTGAATATCCCCTGGCAGAGGACCAGAGAGTGGTGTATGGATCGGTGCATGGAGCCCAGACCCTGGAAGTTGCTTGAGGCAGCTTGGGTCTGCAACCCGACGCTCGGGAGCATCAGCCCATTTTCCCCTGGCAGAGCTGCAGCCAGGCTCCCCATCATTGGATGGGGAGACCCTAGCATAGTAGCACCTTCAACACATGGAAGGGTGAGTGGGTGCCTCATATTTTGTCATTTGCACTGTATATTTTGTCAGTTGAGGTTTCACTGTTATACAAGTACAAGTGTATTTGATTTATATTTTTGATTTCCACTGTATACATGACTCTGTTCTTTCATGGACTGTAAATAGTTAATTGCATTTATCCCTGTTGATGTGCTGTATTTACCTGTGTTTGCTTATACATACCGGTTCCAGATCTGTTACTTACCTGTGTGGGTTAAAGCTCTATAGGCGGTATAAGTCATGTATATAATATAGTCCTGTATCACTGAATAAGTGATCACTTATCTGTAGATGTGTGTGTGTATATATATATATATACACATACACATACATAGATGTGTGTGTGTGTGTATGTGTGTGTGTGTGTGTATAGCTTTATTTTATTAATTAATAAAATAAAGACTGGGGTCATCCGACTTCAGTCCTCTTTCCTGCCAGGGGCAGGGGGCCAGACACGATGATCCATTGGGTCCCTTCTAACTCTACAATCTATGAAAACCTGTATATAGTTAAGCAGTTCAGCCCTGCCCTAACCCAATAGGGAACTGAGGGGAAACTGTGTGCAGCTGACGGTTCCCTCCCACAGCACCTCTGCCTGTTGACACTCCTTTTCAATTCAGAGACTCCTCTTCAATTTTATTTTCATACCCTGTGTATACCCAGGCTACATTTTGGGGGCTTGTCAGTGGGTAACTGAGCAGCGCTAAGTGCTGTGCATCTCTATAGAGGATCAGAAGAGGAAATATGTCAGAGTACAACAACCCACAGCCTTCTGGGAAAAATGGGGGGCAAGGGTCCTCAGGGCCAGGAAGGGCAACAGGATCCCCCAGTGCCGCTTCTGAATGGGTAGCAACATTGCAGCAGTTCCTCAAGGAGTTGGCCAGTGCCTCCAATAACCAAGCTGCGTTTAAAAGACTGTGGACTTTCTCACGCAGTCTCCCAGTCCACATGGGAGAAGAAGGATTCAAATCTTGGATCGCCCATATACAGGAGACTTTAATGACTTTGGAAATACCAGATGAGGAGAAACATTGCTGGCTCCTTGATGTGCTAAGAGAGCCTGCTTTTGGGGTCATCAGGACTGCTAAACTCCAAAACCCTGGTATCACCACACAACAACACCTGCAAAGTTTGCAGGATGTATTTGGACAACCAACCCAAGGCTGGGGAGCATATGATGAACTCCTTAGTACATTTCAACACAAAAGTGAGGCTGTGTCCTCGGACCTGCTACGTTTAGAGCAGGTGTTGCAGAGAGTCATAGGCAACTGGTAGGGGGTGCACATGCCCCCCCTGACGGG
>NW_005842892.1:481979-535496 GCF_000455745.1 Alligator sinensis
CCCCCCCCCCCAGATTCAGGAGGCACCAGTCACTCATGCAGAGAGTGGCGGTGCAGGGTGCCATTAGTCCAGGTGACGTGGACCAAATGAGGCTTTGCCAGGTTCAAATAAGGGCCCAATACAGTCTGACCCTCATTAGAGATCTGAATCTGACTGGCTGAAAAAACAACCCTCCTGGGTTCAGCCAATTAATGAAAGAAATGAGGAAGTAGGAGGAGATCCTTCACTTCCAAGATGCCATATGGGCCCAGGAGGCAGTCTCCTCACTTCAGGGGCCTGTGGGCTGGGTGATGGCAGTGACTGCGCAGAAGGAGGGCTCTCCAGAGATGGAGGAGGAGTCTGTCCCACCTGTACTAGTGGCTGCAGTCTCAAGGGCTCCTCTTGGGGGCCAGCCTCAACCCCAGTCTTTTGCTCTGCCCTGGGCAAAGGCCAGAGCTGAGCCGAGGATGCTGGCACATTACTTTTTTCCTGTCCTCTGGAACTTGCAAGTTCCAATATTTTCTAAAACCTCAACATTAATGGCCCATGAAACTCTTCGGTGACCTGTTTTACAACAAATCTTTGATGAAAATTACTTGGAACAATTTATTTAAAAGCTACTAGCTTTAGTAGCTTCTCCTTAGTATCTGCCTTAGTTCTTGATATAACATTTTATCTGATATAAATACATCTGACTACTTCCAAAATACAGAACAGAAATATGTATACAAGGCTTATACTTTTTTCTAAATTAATACTGACAGTTCTATCATTTCCATTTAGTAATAAATTAATATCAGTATTAGGATTTTGGATCCAAAATATTTTAAATACTATGCCTCCATCTGTAACTCTGCTAGTCACAGATTTCTTAACTGGATGAAGAACTTAATGCTCACATCAGAAAGTCTGCTGAAGGTGGCAGAAGCCTAACTAAAAGAGCATGGAACAGCTCAAAGCTTACCATCAAAACCAAAGCGCAAGTGTACAAAGCTTGTGTACTCAGCACTTTCATGTATGGTAGGGAAACATGGACAATTTATGCATATCAAGAGAAAAGATTAAACAGCTTCTACCTGCACTGCTTATGCTTCATACTCAATATCAGTTGGCAAGATAAAGTTACCCATGCATTCTTCAAAGAGCAAATTTACCAAGTGTGACAACCCTACTCAAACAGATGACTGTGCTGGCTAGGCCATCTGAGCAGATTGGAAGATGGACATATACCCAAAGATACGCTATGTGGGGAACTATTGGAGGGAACAAGAACAACAAGATCTCCCAAGCTTCGCTACAAAGAATGCAAGTGAGATGTGAAGGCATTTGGAATTGATCCTGACCAATAGGGAACCCTGGCAGGTGACCAGAACAAGTGGCATCACTGTCACCATGAGAGTATTAAAGTCTCTTGATATGCCATTTGGTCATTACAGGAACTGACTCCAGCTGCTTGAAGAGAAAAGAGTCCATAGGAAACAAGCAGCTTCCAAACCACCCAATCATGACAGATACACTCGTAGCCACTGCCACAGATCATGCAAATTTCCAATTGGACTATTCAGTCATGAGACACGGCAAACCATCTACGTCATAGGCTGCAACATCCACAGTCTCTCACTGTAGATGCACGGGATGCCTGCTCCAATGCGTTGTAATTACAGCACATTGGAGTAGACTCAATTTATCAAGTGTGCTGCTAATTAGCACACTTCAGCAGCCTCCGTGTCTCTTATATTCAGTTTCCCCATGCTTCAAAATGGTGATGGGGCCACTTTAACTGAAGCTTGTTGAACAAGATGTCAACAAGTCTTGAGATGTACTTTTTAAAATTCACAAGGCACTGTGAGCACTTTAATTAGACTGGCTCCCAAGAAATGATTTAATTAAAGTGCCTGCCCCCGACCCCCCCCCCCCCACCCCCCCCGCCCACCACCTAAGCCCCCCCCCGCCCCCCCCCCCCCAATCCCTGGAGCACATGTAAAGACATCCTTTGGTTTTATTAAAAATGGGCAAAAATGAAGAGAGCAACAAAATGATGGTTAAAGGCTTGAGAAGCCAGACGTATGATGCAAGACTGAAAGCTAAAACTATTTTGTATGGAGAAGAGAAAACTAGATGGGGATTGATAACAGCCTTCATATAACAGAAGGATGGAGATAGCCTTTTCTCTGTAGCTGTAGGGGATAGGATTACTAGCAGTGGCCTCAAACCACCACAGGAAATTTTGGTTGGAGATTAAAAAGAGGTTTGGGTGGTTAAACTTTGGACCCAGCTACTGAAAGAAGTCGTGTGGAATCTCCACCCTCAGAAATTTTCGAGAGCAAGTTAAACAGAGACTTGACTGGAATGGTTTAGTCAGGGGTGAACCTACTGTGAGCAGGAGTCTGGACTAGGTGACCTCATGAGGTCCTATGCAGCCCTACTTTCCTATAATCTTATGATCCCATCTTCTTCTCAATTGCTTATAATCATCTGTCACATAACTTTTATTTAATGAGTTCATCTGCTCCTACCTACTGTGCCTCAACCTACTTTAGGATTCTTGGTATGAGGGAAAATCATCATTTTTACAGTAACCAGTGATGGTATTATCGACAAGATTATACAACTGAGTGAGAAAAGAACATTCTCCGATTTTGCTCAAGTGTCTCAGTGGCTGATGAACACTTGAAATTGGATATGTGAAAACAGTCTTGAGATGTACTTTTTAAAAGAAGTGGCAGAGGAATGTCAGCACAGGTACTACCCGGCTATGAAGAAGTTAGGAACTGGTAGGGAGGGGCCCAGTTGGTACTTGCAGGTCACCAGTATCCTAAGAGGTTTAGTGCAACAGGTGAGTTCCTCATGTCCTTCCCACAGCTCCCCAAGGCTGGAAAACTTTACACTTTCCTCAACATAAATCTATGCTTTAGTGGCACAATCTGTCCCTAAAATAGACATCTCTACAAACGGTACCAAGGATCTGGGGGAAAAATGCCCAAGGAACATTTTATTATTTATATGTGCCCTTTTTTTTAAGTTTGCTATAACATGAATCTGCCCTATGGAAGCAGCAGAACCTGACTGTATGTAACTGGCATCTCTCTATACATAAATAGCTGCTCTGCACTCGGCTTCTGCAATGAAGGGTAAGGACTTTCATGTCAAACAACAGACAAAAGGTAACTACAGTTACAGTAAGCTCAGTTGTAAACAAGATCAGCAAACAAGCTGAAGCTGCAACCATCACACAACTGATGTGCTTAACATTTCATTGATACTGTAAGAATGATACTGTTGTGCCTGGTTCCTATGATCAAAGACCTGCTGAAGAATGTCTTGCATTTGAAAGCTTGTCTAATTTTACCCCACCTAAATAGTTAGTCCAATAAAAGATATCATCCTAAGAAACCCTTGCCCCAGCATTTCATTAACATTTTCAGCAAAATTCTTTGAACTCTTGTGTCAATTCTGTGTCCTGTCAAATGACTTTTGTTGGTATTTCTCACATGCATGGGCATAAATAAATAATGCCATCATTGACTGTATGTCACGTTATACTAACAAGACAACATTCTGACCTTGGTTCTTTTTTTTCAAGGAAAAAACAGTGCAGTTTATTTTTAGGTGGGGGCAAACATACAGAACTACATAAATTTTCATAGATGATAAAGTTGTTACTTGCAAAGTACTATTTATTGATGTCACAAGTAAGGGTCAGCTAAGAGAACATTTGACAGGGTCATTGGAAAAGGGAAATCTGCCAGCTGATATGTATAGCAGAAATGTTTTTATTCTATAATGAAGTCACTGATGGTAAAGTCATGGACAATATAATGAATAGCAGTGAGGAGGTTGTTGATAACAACATAAGGGATGTGCCCTCAAAGACAGATGGGAAGAGATCACTTCAGTGAACTCAGAGGAGTTCAAGGAGCACAGGAAATTTGAAGCCATTTTTACATTCCTCTTAATGAACACATTTAAAGTAAGAGGATCATTCCATGATGGATGATTTGAGAGCCCTAGAAGGAAATAAAATCTGGGCCTTGTTTGTCGTCAGCAATAGCCCGAGGCCTTTCCCTCTTCCATTTACAAACAGTAATTGCAACCTCAGCTCAGGCTCAGTGGTCTAGCCTTCCCTTCATCCTACTTCTAACAGTACATAACAATAGAAGAATCAGAGGAAGTTGTTCTTGTACTGGACAGTAATGGAACAATCTATCTACACACAAAGGAAAGCAAAGATAGGCCATGAGGGTTTATAGGTCTTAGAGTTATTACCCTGTCTAATCCAGTGCGATTGTCATCATTATGCAGCTCCAAAACTGCTTTAGGAAAGAACTGTAAGTTAGGTTCTGCTAGGGTAATGTGAAGAGGACCCCCAGGGTTGAGTTTGGATATGGCTATAGAATTCTTTGATATTACTAGACAGAGAGGACTAGGCATTGCATCACTTTAGGAAACTAACTTCTTAAGTATAGACTAGAGAACAAATGGCATAAATAGAGGTTAGGCACTTCTTCTATGACAAGGTAGCCTAAAAAGAATCACCAAGTCAACAAATGTTAATACTATTTTAGATTTAGTTTTGGTATGGTTTTATAAAAGAACAATTCAGAAAATAATCATAAAACAAATGATCACATGTTGATCTAGTTTAAAACAAACATAGTTAAAATTGATTTTTTAAACTTTATTATAGACTTTATATTTAATTTTTTCTTAAAAAATCTATGGAAAATTATGGAAACTGGTTAGTGAACTCTAGTGGACTGAAGAAGTCATACATTTGAATGTAAAGGAATCTTAGAATCTAAGTCAAAGGTACAAAAACTATCAGGACTTTATTTCCCAAGAAATGGATTTAAACATTTCTGTTGATAAGCACTGAGCTTCTACAACCTAAACAATTTACATTCCTCTTTGACCCACCTCCTTGGCTATAGAAATGGTATAGAAAAGTGGCCAAGACAGCATTACACATTTTAGAAGAAACCATGTTTTTAATGGTGATGGTCCCTTAGGAGAAGAGGACAACAATAACACACTTTATTATAGAGATTTTATCTATAGCCCTTAAAGGAGTTTACAGAGGAAGCTAAGGAACATTATCCTTGTTTTATGGAATGGGAAAATGAGACAGACAGGGGTGAGGTGATTTGCCCAAAGTTTCAAACAAAAGGTCCTAAGTGTTGGGTCAAGAAATGTGAGAGGGAGAGATATTATCATGGATTATGGCCTGGATGGGTCTGCACAGCATGTAAGGGCATAATCATAGAATCATAGAAATCAAGGGCTGGAAAGGATCTTGAAAGGTCATCGAGTCCAACCCCCCTGCTCTGGGCAGGAATACTGCTAAGATTAAATGATCCCAGCAATGCGTCTGTCCAGTCTCCTCTTGAAGGTTTCCAAGGTTGGGGACTGCACCACCTCCTTGGGAAGTCTATTCCAGACTCTGGTCACCCTTACCATAAAGAAAGACTTCGTTACAACCAACCTCAAATCATCCTCTAACAGAACATCTCCTCCTTACCAATATTCATTTTGCTGGTTACTTCTTCCCAGATGAAGCACTCTGCATGTATCCATATTGAACTTCATCCAGTTCTGCTCTTCCCACCTTTCCAGCTTGTCCAGATCTGCTTCAATTTGCAATCTATCCCTTAGCTTGACCACTTTTCCCCATAATTTAGTTTTGTCTGCAAACTTGGCCAGAATGTTTTCCACATCCTCATCCTTTATCGTTGATAAAGATGTTGAACATCATGGGACCAAAAACCGAACCCTGTGGGACACCAGTGGCCACCTCCAACCAAGATGATACTGACCCATCCACTAACACTTTCTGGGTTTGACTTCTAAGCCAATTCCCAACCCACCTGATCATGGAGTCTGCCAGCCCACAATCCACCAGTTTTTTTTTTTATGAGAGTGTTTTGAAGACCTTATCGAAGGCCTTTTTAAAAATCTAAGTATATGACATCAACCGTGTTTCCCACATCTAAGCAATTCGTTACTTGATCACAGAAGGAGACAAGGTTGGTCAGACATGACCTGCCTGCAATTAAATCATCCTGGCTATCCTTCAGAATCATGCCTTCTGCCAGTCTCTTATAAAAGGACTTCTTGTTATTTTTTTTCCAAAATGTTACCCAGTATCAAGGTCAAACTGACCGACCTATAGTTTCCTGGATATTCCACCTCCCCCCCCACCCCCCTTCTTAAAGATTGGCACCACATTGACACTTTTCTGGTCTTCTGGGACCTCTCCTGAGCACCACAAGTCTTCAAATACCTTAGCCAATGGACCTGCAATGACTTTTAATTTGGCCCTTTCTTTATTTAACCTCAATCTCCTGCTCCAAGGACTATCCACAAGAAAATAGTTTTTCAATATGTTTTGGGACAACTGTGACAGAGAAAAGGGGAGAATGCAATGTCCTAGGGAAGGCAAGGGAAATCTTACATTTTACATGAAAGAGAGACCCATACCATGAACATTTAATGGAGATCTTAGGAGCCAGAAAAATAGTAGGATTGTTCCTGGAAACTGAAACCAATTTCCCAAAAGGAAGTATATAAAAAATAGTATTTTGTGCCTTGGAACTCTTCCCTCTGCACAAAGCTGATGGAGAGCAGAGTCCGAGAGTGTCTGGCACACAGCCAACTCTGCTTTCCCAGACTTTCCCACAGGGGCTGAGATATGAGATTTCTCTCTCGCTCCCTTTTTTTCTTTCCTGTTTTTGGTAAATTAGGGAGGTCCATGGTCAGGTGGGTTGGGAATTGTTCATCAATGCAGGTTTTGCTGTCTGAGGTTTGTAGCAAGCAGGTGGGTACTTTTTTATAAATGTGCCTCTAAATCAAGGCTGAATATTTTCTTCTAAGACACGCTCCAATGCAAATAAAAACAAGTTCAGGGAAATCCTAACATAAAAAGGTCAAAGTAGATGATCACAGTGATCCTTTCTGGTTTTATAATGTAGGAAAATTAAAGTTACCAATACTGGAATCCTTGCTTACATCAAATAGAACCTGTATAGGAATTCCTCTTAGCTTAATCAAACTATTTATGTGAGTTAGAACATCTCAGTCTGAGTGATAATTTAAGAATCAGGCATAAATAAGTCTGCAAAAAACAGAAATCAAAGTCAATATTATTTGTTGTTTTAACACTCAACAGTACTTTTGTTAATTTTAAGAAAGATTTCAGCTCCTGTTCCATTGGAATTTGACAGAAAAGGGTAGAAGCAAGTCCTGTTTCTCACAACTGGGTTCACTCAGCTCAAGAGGTAGGCAATATTTCTTTGGTTAAAAAAGTAAAATTCCTGTCAGCAAATAATTTTGCCAAAATTATATGGAAAATTTGGTAGCTTTTAAATGAAATGTTTTATGTTTTTATTTTGAAGCTAGGTTTTTTATTGCAAAATTGGCTTAAAAGAAAGAAAAGTATTAAATAATCCAATTTCCAAGTAATACGTTTCATATAGGATTTATCCAAATAAAAAATGTTCATTTGCAGTCATTGATTGGAAAAATCTATTGCTTGTTGGGCTGTCCCCAGAACTAGTGTATCCCGTTACTCAGTCCTGTCCTCTGTCTGTTGTCTGGCCTGGAATAACCTTACAAACACTGAATGAAAGTACAGAAATATACAAACAATAAGCTTGGGTCTTCCTATAACTAGGAAATAATTTGCACTGTCACCTCATTTTAGGTACCCTCATTACAGTCATATTCAGCCTCATGCTGAAGAATAAACCCAGAAAGATAGACAGTGATAATTCTTGAGTTCATTTTGGAGAGATTTTTTCTGGCAGTTGATGGCTGCTCTGATAAATAAATTACTACGGATCTAATAGTAATCTAAGGGCTAAATGGGCCTGAAGGAGTTTCAAGCAATTCCAGAATCCCCAAGCTCTAATATATTAGTGATTTTATATCCCAATAGCAGTTTTCCTTTAGATTCTGTAAATTAACTAGAAACATCAATGTACCGTTCCATATTTTTGCTGCCATCAGTGGGAAACTTGCCAGGTGTATTGCAGCACATACAACAAACCACAATGTATCATCCATTTCTCTTTCAAAGAATAGATGTTGCAGTGAATGCTTTCAAGATACATTCTTTCAATGCATTAGTAATTCAAATGCTCAGTCATAACAGACCAGTCCATTACATATCTAGGCATAGTTCATACAAACATCAGTAATTGCCTTTGAAAAAAAAGTTTCTAAAATACTCCTAATCTGAACCCGCAACTGCTTGACTATTCATTTTATTCTGCCACCCTGACTTAGGTTAAGTAATACTTTATTCTACAAGCGGTCAATTGATATTAAAGAGACAAACTCTAAAGTTAAAGACCATGCATCATGGCCAGGTACAGACATTATACTCTTACCAGTCTAAGTGACTGGAAACTTTCTAAACCCGTAACAGAACAGAAGGTCAGTACACACAGACTGGTCTGAAAAGGGTGGAACCTGGTTTAAGATAGTTGTGTATCAACGTGTACTCAAACTTGATAGATTTAGGACTGATGCATCGCACTTCAGTACCAGTTCCCTGATCGATTCAAGTTAGGTTGCTGTCTGCCAGAATCCCGGGCTCCTTGGCAGCCTCACACTAACCCCTCCCCGCACTTTGCAGGGAGGTGTGCCACCACTCACCCCATTCTTGGCTGCTTTGGCCAAGTGGCCAGCAGTCCCCAACCCGAGCTCTCACACAGCCAGGTCAGCAAAGACCCTTTCCAGCTTGGACTCCTTTTGCAGCGCCATCTCCTGCCTCTGGTCAGCTGGGAGACATCTGTGGCCCTGCATGAACCCCATCATGAAGCACCCCACGATGTACACACTGACACGACACTAAGCCCAGGAGAACTCCCATAAACAGGCACAACCCCACAGAGCCCGACCCTAGCTCTTACATGGGCAAGCATTTCCCACCCCATGCTGCCTCCCTGCAGCTGATTGATGCCTGTAGCTCTGACAAATGATGCAGAAGGGGAAGAAGGGAATGCTCTCCCATGCTCAGCAGCCCAGTCAGGGTCTGTGGGGCTGTGCCCACTTACAGGGGCATGGGGGTCCCCGGGTGGGTGTACGGGAGCCTAAGTCAGGCTCCATGGGGCTGCACCTGCTCACAGGGGTTTCTCCTGGGCTCAGTGACAGGTCTGTCTGTACATCATGGGGGGCTTCATGATGGGGTTTGTGCAGCAACATAGAAGCCTCCATGTCCCTCTTTCCCACCCTCGTGCTGCCTGCCTGCAGGTGTCAGATGACAAGGCAGAGGGAGACAAGCATGCTCACCCATGCCCAATCAGAGGTGGTCTGGGCACTTGGCTGTGCTCTGTAGTCTCCAGCAGCCCAGGGAGCCTGTATGGCCTGCAGGAAAGCATGCAGGTGCCACCCCACCCCCCACCCCGACCTGCTGGCCTTAGTGCCCTGCCACCCCCACCACCAAAAGGGTGATTGTGTGTTCTGTTTACTACCGAACTAACCAATGCTGCTTTGGTTAGAAAATCATGTAATGTAGATTGATTCTGCCTCCAGTTTAGCCCATGGATATGAATGGCCATTCTGTTAACATTTAACTATAAAAATCATGTCAATCTCAATTGTCTTGTATCCATCTGACTGGCTGATATTTCAGAATTGTAGTTTGTTACATGGAGGTTTGCTGAATGTGGGTGGGGAAAGTGTGTACACTGAAAAATTTTCCCAGCTTGAATTCCTGGAAAGATTTACCCTGTCATTTTCTAACAAAGAGAGAGCACCGTTCACTGCATTCTAGTCCTGCACAGTATTCCCTTTGCCCTGTGCTGAAACACGTTCCCTGTGTTATGTCATATTTCTGAAGATTTTTCACACAGTAAACCACAGACAACTAAAATGACAGGAATACTTAAGGTTTATGCATATCACAGGGCCTTTCTTCCAATGGCCACCACAAATCATTCCCAGTTCCCAGGCCTGCTGACTTGCTGACTCATGCTGAATCATATCCAGTGGCCCCAAATGGTTTTCATCTGTGAGTACTATTTGTTTATGTCTGAGCCAATTTCTCAAGCTCTTTGATAGGAAGAAATTAAGGACCATTGCATGCGAGTATGAACATACCAACCAGAGCATACTAACCAGAGCATACCTGTCTATATTTGTTTTCTTTTCCCAGAAAAATAATTGTATGTAACATTTGAAATATGTTATATACAATTTGATTACAGCAAGAATGTCTCTGCTCTTCTTCCTCCTCCCCTAACCCCACCATGCCTTTGATCTTGGCAACCTTTCATTCTTTTGATCTTTTATCCCCGGGTAGTAGTAATTAACAGCATAGCATAACATAGTGTACTCTTGAGTTCTCGTAGCATCCGCCAGTACTGAGAAAACACTGATAGACATGACACAAGTTTTTTTTTGTTAAGACATGAGAAGTTGAATATTCATGAAAGTAGTAATCATGGCAGCAGCACCCCCTGCATGCAGTATATACAACAGTGGGTGCCAATCTTTTTTGGTAGGAGTGCCATCGATTAGCCCCACATCTTCTCTGGGCATGTCTACAGGAGATGTTTGGTTGACTAATTAGCTGTGCAACAAACATCTTGGTGTCTACACATGCACCCCTATTAGGCTGGAGTAAACTAATTTACTCTGCAGCAGAATAGTACTTGTAAATACAAGCAAAATCCTGCCACAGTGTAAAAAACTCTGCAGCAGCACACGTGTAGACACTGCCTGGCTGGCCGGGGGATAAGGGTGCTTCAGTGCAGGGGCAGCCTGCTGACTAGCTCCATACTGAAGCACTCTCATGCTCCAGCAAACCCCTTCACAGCACATTGAGCCAGGGATTGCAGCCCTGGGCTGTCAGGCTAACCCCTGGGGGCCCACATGATAGCCAAGGCTGCTCCACCTGGGCTCCACATGCTGCACCTGAATAAACTCTGGAGATTATTGCTTCAGAGTTAATTGCTCCTAGGCACACATTCAAATGGCATATCTGGGAGCAATAAGCACCACAGTTTATTCAGGTGCCGTAATTGCACATGTAGACATACAACCCTAAGCACCACTTTGATCCCCTTCTCTGCCTAATCTGCTGCTTTGCTTTCTGCTTCTTGCCGTACCTGCTACATCTACCATATGCACACACATGGGCTGCCTATACCATTTGTGTCATGTGCCATAGATTGGCCACCCATGATATACAGGATCAGAGCAAGCGTTTGTGTGTAGCTCTGTGTAGTGGTGTGTAAATACTGAGAACTAGGAACTGAAGTGTCTTAAGGAGTAAAGCTGGTGAGAAACTTCCTGATGAAAAATTCGGAAGGAGGCCTGGGGGTTGGTTTGTTTGGTTTTTTTGTTTATTTCAGTTTGGGTTTTTGGTGCGATTCTTATCAGTGTATTTGAAAATGTTCTCCTTGCAATATAAGTTTTACAACAGGGAGCTCCTTCTTTGCTGGATATCATGCAGCTCAACTCTGACTAAAGTGGGTGTGGTGTCCCTGGATTCAACTGGGGAGTTGCACCTGTTTATCCCTTTAAATATTACCTTTCATGTCAAATATCTTCAGTGACTGACTTGCTACCATTGTTCCCTATCCACTGCCCACCCAGTTATACTAATCAATATACCATCATGCTCTAACATAGCAAAGCAAGCCACATTTTGCATTAAGGTACTTAACATGCTGGTTACAAACTGCAACAGCAGAAGCATACATGAGAAGGTAGTACCCCTGAGGTATATATAACCCCTGAGGACCGCCTTTCTTTTAATCTCTTCCAGGTTTTGTGCAGTGCACAGACTCCTATGGAAAATCTCCATATCCTGCATAGAGTAAGTATTCAAGCCACAATTCTCACTGGAAAAAACTCTTCATACATGTCCCACATGCAAAGCACTCTCCCATCTGGACAATACATCATGTAATCCTCAAATCACTTCCTTTGTTTGTATCTGTGATTGCTGACCCCTTCCCCCTGCAGGATCTCCAACATAACTTCTGTGGAAACTTCTGCTCCTCAAGCATTGTCAGCCATTTCCACAGCTTGAACTTCAGTATCCTGCCAGGGCCTAGCCATGCCCACCTCAGTTCAGCTCTGTACAAGGGAAGGGAGGGCTGCTCTGGCACCCCCCGGCTTCTAGCCTGACCCACCGCAGGCATGTGCCTGAATTTCTGGGATGTGTGTCTGGGTTACAACTGATTTAGCCTAGCCAGGTTAGACTAACCTGCAAAGATTGAATCAATTCAGTCTCAGGCTTTTTGAATGTCTGTCCCTAGCCTAAGTAACTGTTAACCTTCTTGTGCACTGAATGAGGCAGGGTTCTTCAAAGAAACAAAACAAAACACCACCACAATACATACACACTAGAGGCACATCCAGTCAAGCACAGCTGGGTGGTATATGGCTCCACAAGCACATTTGCAGTGCCACATTCTGCACAGTCAGGTGTTCTTTGCACTGTAAGGGAGCGCTGCCCATGTGTGAGCTTCTGGGGGGGGGGGGGGGGGTTTCTGTATTTTTTTTTTTACCCCCTGATATCCACAGCTGCAGCACTGGGAGGCCCCCAGGATGCCAGGTAAGGCTGCTGGGGCCAGCACTGTGCTGACCCCAGCCTCCCCTACCACCCCTGGAGTAACTTGCTGCATGCCAAAGTACAAGTAGAACAGGCATTCCCCAGGGACAAGGTGCACCACTGCTTCTTGTCCCCAGGGAACCAAATGCCCACTCTCATCTGGATGTAGCCTAGGTGGTCAAATTAAAAATTCCACAGGAAACCTTAATTCCGGCAGTTTCCAAATGTTTCTTAATAGTGGGTTATTATTATTACCCTCTGCAATGCTTTGCTGAGCTGGTAAGTGCTTATCTTTGGCTTGTTCCATGTTATATAAATCAAAATTATATAGTTCAATAATCATACAATAGAAAGATTAATTTTGAAAACCTACTTTGCCTGCTGCCATTATCTTCTCCTCATAGTTTCAGTAGGCAGGGGGAATAAAGCCATTCACATAACTTTTTAGTGCTTTAGTAAGATTTGGACAGTTAGAAATATACTTTTATCACCAACCTTAACCTTAGAAAGAAGGTCAGAGTAAACTTCTTACGTTTAATTTATGTTGGCAGATGCAATGTCAGTGGGTAACAGAGTGACCGCTTAAATGCTACATACTCCAGCTTAAGCAATATTTTCGTGTCTTATGCGTAAACAGTTGGTTTGAAAGATTTGGTCTAAAAAAAATGCCCTGGGAACTGCACAGGCTAAATTATACACTCTAATCTCCCCAGTCAATCATAGGAACTGCTTGTGCAGGAAAAGCAAAAAAGTCAGATATCTAGTTAATGAAAGAGGCTTGTTCCTATTCTCAACTGTTAATGCATTCATATAACCTCCTTCATATAAATAGCATCAAACTATTTAAGAGGCTCAACTACAAGAAAAAGAGAAAGGGAGGGTTTTTTTGCAATGGTGTTAAAGAGAAGCTGTAACTCAGGGGACTCACAATGTATAAGGAAACATGAGGAAGAGAATGCATATCATGGGACAGTAAAAGTGAAAGTATTATGTCCTTTTGAGAAAAAGATAGGAGTTTGTGTGTCAGAGAGCAGACTAAGACTCAAGAAATTAGACAGGAAAGTATATCTAGAGGGCAAAGAAGAATGACAGAACAGGCTGAGGAGAGTTCTTGAAGCCAAAATACCACTATCACATTCAGAGAAACATCAAGATATGACAGGGGAAAAGTGATATAATCTTATTACTTGAATGCTAGAGTATTCTGGTTGGAACAGGATGGTCTATTTACATTAAGCAAATACGACCTGGAATACATTGTGACATAGGACTCACAGTACATGGTACAAAGTAATATTTCCTATCTGCTCTGAATTACTTATTTAGCTCATGATAGTTGTTAGACTGCTCCAGAACACTAATTCATGAAGTACAATATTTATTTTTTCTTGGCTAATCTATATATGACAAAAAAAAACCCACAAAAACCCCATAGCCTGAAATCTGACAATCTTACAGTAACTTACAAAATTGCAAGTTAAGAATGTTCTTAAAATTATCTGCCTCTGAATTTATTGCATTAGAATATACACAGTCATATAAAACATGAGGAAAAATAAAAGAAACCAAAAGGCTTTTAATAACACTTTGTATAAAAGGATATTTTTATGGCATGAACTGTTAGCATCCCAATAGCTGAATATAATGTGTGTTACCATTTGAAGATGTTTGACAGGCCATTAGAATTACACATTTCTACAAGAATCTCTTTTTACTCTGAGTTCCTTACCTATATAGTCCTTTCATTTTGGTTATGCTGATTTTCTTTTTAGGACACAGTGGGTGCGTCTATACATGCACTTTAGGGGTTACTGCCAGTAACCAAAAATTACTATATAGTGCAGGCATGCGTCTACATGTGCACACCTGTATTTTGCATTAAGTATAGCAACTTATGCTAATTTGGCATTATGCAGGTATCAAATTTATGCCCAGTTAGTTACTATGAAGTAACGCATGTGTAGATGCCTTACTGAGCAGTAGCACTGTGTGGGTGGACTGGCTTGGGACTAACTTGAGTCTCAAGTCAGTCCACACACATCGTTACTGAGCTTTAAAGGCTGCATGTGTAGATGCTGGCCTAATAACAGCTTACTGTGAAGTAACTTACTGTGCAATAAATTACTGAGCAGTTGACCCACTCTGTATCCTCTAAGGAGCACAGTATGAAATACATTGTGGGCACGACCTCCAATGTTTATTAACTGAAGAATTACTGTTAAATGACTATTTCCTTTCTCTTGTGGGTCCCTGGAGTAAGTTCGTTCAGAAAGAGCAATGGCAGAAGAGATTCTGGTCAACCTGATTGCCTGAAAAAATTGTTCAGTGCCTATACAATATACCAGGATCCATTTTCTGTTCATCCCGTTTTACCTGGATTATAGGTCATGTTTGTGGAAAAACACAAATCATAAACACATGCACTACTGTTGCTGCGTTGTTCAGGCCTCAACAATCAAGGTTTTTTTTAGATAGTTCAGTAACCAGGTAACTCTTTTTCCTAATTGCAGTGGCTAAGCTAATGTGGGCTTCAGATCCGGATATTCGTGTGAAATATTTATGAATGTGCTTGTTGAGAACGAAAAAGTAATGATTTTCATTGTATTCAAAGACACAGGAGGGTTTGTCAGTCTCTAAATATAACATCATCAGTATTATGAGGATGGTTGCAATAAGCTAGTAGAGTCATATTTGTATTGTTTCTAACATCAAAGAAACATAACTGCTCAACAATGTCCTTTGTTTCACCATCTGTTTGTGAATGTTAAAAGTATATTGTACACCTTGTCTTTACCTCCCATCACATTATATAATGATATGCTGCTATACGCACACCCACACACACGTTAGTTGTTTGTCAGACTACAGAATTTTGATTCATTGCCTTCAAATCATAAGGTACAGTTTAACAGATGAATGAGTAAACACTATAAAAGTTTTTTATTTCATTGGTTTATACTTCCTGACTGACCCCACTTTAGAAAATATTTAATAAAATATAAAAGGTAGTCCGGATGTGTTGGACTCACTGCTGTGAGACATTTAGGCTATTTTTACCTGTCTCCTCTGTCCCCTAATAAATGTGAAACGGCCCTTAATGTCTTATGGATTTGGGTGGGGAACAGACGTCTCTAAGATTAATTGACAATATGCAGACAAGATCAGAAGAATAGTGACTTGTCTCACCTTGATGCTTATCCTGATTTTAACACATACATGAACAAAAGAAAATGTTGGTATTTGGCTTTCATCCAATATAGTCCCAATATAGATTTATACAAGAAATTAATCTGGACTTTCATCATCAGATTTTCAAAAGTGCTTTGGCGAGAGGTCAGCACTTTTAGCAATAAAAATAAAAGGACACTGAGTATGTTGGAACATGTTGTTTGATCCAATATTGAGTATTCATCCTTTTGTATTATGGTAAACTGAGAGGACTCCTCCAAGCATTTCCTAAAGCTCTATTCTAATTGTAATGGGCATTTTTATACATGTAAGAGCTGCACAGCGCTGAGCGCTGTTACACTTGCAGTGGTATAAGTGGCAAAATGTGTGTCAGCACTGAGAAAATGGTGGTGGCACGCATTTGAACTAAAACACCGTTTAATTCAAAAGTGCACCACTGCCATTTTCTGTGCACTGACGCACATTTCACCACTTACACAACTGCACACATTGCAGCACTGTTCACCTTAGTTCGTATGTGGAGCAGGCTCAATTAATCAAGTCTTTTCCAAAGCAACAGATCTCCGATGTGTCACAGGAAAAAAAAGTATGTGTATAAATGTATAAATTACATTTTTGGAGGCAGCCTTCTTGCTCCATCCAAAAGGACATAAACTGTTTCCTCCAGAAATATAGGAGAGTTTAGCATGAGACATTAAAGAGAGAAGTATATTGATTCAATGCTTAGGGCACTTCTCTAGGATTTGTGTAGTCTGGGTTCACTTCACTGATATGGTACAGACTCCTGTAACCACAAGAAAGTTAATTAGTCCCAGCTATCTAAAAGGAATTAGATGCCTAATCAACTATGAGAATCTTGGTCTTAGGGTAGGTCTACCTAATGCAATCTGAGTAAAACAGATAAATATGGAGTTGAGCATGGGTTAACTTATCCTGCCCATAAGCAGGTATTTTACCTTGCCTGCAGTACCACCACCTCCACATCTTCAAGAATGAGCCAGTCATCCATATATGGAGGGGTTACTAGGACACAGCACCTAGGGGAGGGTTTCTGAGCTGAAAATCCAAGCCTCCCAGAATCCCTGCCAGCAGTCCAGAGTTAAGCCCCAATGCTAGAGAGAAGCAAGACTTCAGATGTACTCTCTCTATGCTCTGGCTTAGGTATCTCCCTAATACTGTGCTGATATTGTGAAATTAAATCCTACTCATACAGAAAACTCAGGGACCCATCTTTCTATTATCAATTTAAGACCTAGAGATGGGAATCTAATTCCTGGGTGTACAAACACCCACTGCTATCACTGCCTTTTAGGATCTATACCTGGACCATCTTTTCTGAAAAAAGCATATTGTTTTTTTGGTTGTTTCTGAAACACACTGCATGTCCCATAGTAATTAAAACTAAAACCTAAGAAAACAGTAATTAAATCTGTATTCTTTACTGTTCCACCACAACGGTATCTAGGTTCTTACATTGTTCTCATGTTCATGGTATATCTCAAAGAAAATTGTTTTGAACAACTAAAAATGTTTGTCTGCTTTGCACACCCCCCACACAGAACTACTCAACTGTTATTCTGAATAGAAACAGAAGATACTGATTAACATAGTAACCAATATTTTGACCAACTCAAATAGTTAGAAAAATTCTTTGCAAGCTTTCAGGTACAGACACCCTTCATCAGGCTGACATTTCCCTATCTGTTCACGTCAACCTTAATCATTTTGCAAGGTTTGGCAAAGTGTTACTGAATAGGAAAAATGAGACGCAAAACAGGTATTCATAGCATTACTTAGAAATAAATGAAAACATAAGAGAGAAATTCTATAAGTCAGATTATATCACTACTTGTGGTGAAGTATAAGCACTTTAGATTCATCAAAGTCATTTACTGTCATTGATAAATGGGGAAATGGTGGGGGTTTGGGTTGTTAACAATAAACTCAAGAATACCAGGTAAATTATATTTACTAAGGGAACAAAGCATTAAAGCATATGTTTGTGGCAAAGGAAAAAGTGTGGGTGCTATTGAAGAAGAAAAGTCTGCACCTCAAGCAAAAATCTCAAGTTTTATTTTGTTTCTGTCATTTTTTAAATCTCTTTTCTGCCTTCTATTAAAAATTGTATTAACATTACAAGAAAATCATTCATGCTAATCACAAATCACTCCAGTGTTAAGCAGCTGGTTCTCAAAGCAAAACACAGAAATTATTTGTTCACTAATGTGCTTCAATCTTTCTGTTTTGTTAACTGGACATATTGAAAAATCCTGCATCAGGATGCCCAAAATTATGAGACATTTTTTAAAAATGCATTTAAGGTTCTTGTATTTGTTTTTGGATTGTGAATATTTGAGGTATATTTTCCACAAGTATAAAAGGCTCAAGCCTTATTTATTTAAGAATCCTAACTCTTCATTGTCTACATAATCATATGACTTCAAAAGCTTGCATATCATAAAAGTACAAGTACATGAAACTCTCAGTAAAATAAGAGTTGGACTTGGAAGACTATTTCTCTTTAGTTAGGGAAAAATCAACAGGGGAATCCTAAACCTTTAGAAATGAAGGGTTTCTATAGTCCCAGGACATACTGGGTATAGACTTTACTTAGATTTGAGTAACTGACTCTACAGTTATTTTAGGATTCATTAATTAATCCTATCACTCACTCACTAGGAAGGTTCTGCTGCCATTTGCACTGTTTGCAATATCACTTATGTTAGTGAAATTAACCTTAGTAATAAAAAAATATTGGCTATATTCTTGACTTGGCAACAGGATGATTTGAGCCGGCTAGATGGACAATGTTTGCTATCCATTAGCGCACAGAAATCCTAATCATGATTAGGGTTATACTGAATGGGGCACTATAGAACCACCAAGTAAAAGGCAGTCTTTTCCACAAGAAGATTGGAGTGGCAACAAACAAAAAGGCTATAAAGTTGCAAGTAAGATCAGGTTAGCTGAGGAAAAAGGAAGATGGGCTGTGGTAGAAACATCAAGCTTTGCATGTATTTACCCAAATGTGCAATCTGAAAGCATTCTCTATAGTGATCTCCAATTACTAACTAGTCTCCAGGAGTGCACTCTGCTATGGCTCCATCTTGTACACAACAGCATATATGCATAGAGTGACCATATGTCCCAGTTTGGCCCTGACAGTCCTGCATTCAGTAGGCCGGTCCCGGCCAGTTGGTCAAAAGTCCCAGGCCAGAGTCAAGCAGGGAGGCATAGAGGCACGGTATGCCAGGCAGGCAGGCAGGCAGTGATGCCACAGTGTGGGACCAAAGAATGTAGGGACCTCGGATATAGCATCTTAGGATGACCATACATTATCCCACCTTGCTCCCACACAGCAGCAGCAGTGCCTGCCTGCCTGGAGCACCTCGCCACTCTGCCTCCTTCCTGGACTCCAGGCCCAGGACTGGGACAGGCCTGGGCCAGGACTGGAATCGTGAACGGTTTTGGCCAAACCGGAACATATGATCACCCTATATATGCACAATGACTGGGGTCTACATAGTGCCCCAAGGACAATGTACTTGAAAAGACCACATCTCCCAATGAGGAACTATATCTAATTAAACCAGTGGAGCTACTTCTATTTACACCAACTTAGGCTCTGGCTCATACATCTCTCTTCTCAGGATGGAAAAATGCAAATTACAAATAAAAATTGAACTTGCCATATTACTTTGTGCAAAACTGTCTCTTTAAGGATTTTCCAAGGCATTCTTTTTTCAAAACTTTGAATCCCTTTCATGAATGCTATAAAAAGTAGATTTATGGTTCGCCCTAATGGAAGATCACTGCCACTGATACAAATATAAACAGAAAATTGACTATTAAACCTAACAAAAGTATCATCCCAAATGTGCTTAATGAGTAACAACCACATTTGACTTGTGTTCAAGTTCAATATTAATCCCTCCTAGCGACTGAAGCCCTGAAGCTATACTGCCTATGAAAATAAACCTCAAACAGGGATTAAAACCAATTTATGTACGGCTCATCAAAATATTGTTTTTGTTGATTTTGTTGGGGATTTTTGCTCCCAGATACAATAATACAAGATCAAGCCTAGTAAATTGACTTAAGAACAATAAGAAATTGAGTTAAAGACAAGTACCAGTAAGCTGAAAAGGTGAAACATTATATAATGTAGACCAGCGGTTCTCAAACTTTTTCTTATAGTATGCCCCTTCCAGATTTACCACCTGCCCACGTACCCCTACTAGCATACTTTTTATATTTTAATCCCTTAAATGCCAAGTATTATTATAATGCAACTTAAATCTATTAAATAATTTCTCCTGAGTACCCCCATAGATGTCTTGTTTACCCCTAAATATAGTCAACAGCAAATGAAACTACACATCGTATAATCCACCTGAACCAAACGTCTGACAATGCCCCCAAATTGAGAACAAATGGAAAATGTCAAGCACACACTTTGGAAATGGGTATAACACCTCTGTGAAGCAGAGAGTGGGCATGTCAGATTACAAAAATGGAGCTGAAACATATCACATGTATAGTTTGATAACACAGAGAAAACTAAGTGTACTGATTAAAACCTTAAAATTAGCTGGAGAAGGCTTTCCAGGTATGATATTTACCTTTCGCTCATGGAGTGTTACAAAGGTTTAGCAGCATGGTGTGAAGAAGCGTCACCTCCCATTTTGTCAAACATTCTAACAAATTCATGCTCCTACCCAACTTGTTTTACAGTCTGTGCTTATGTGAATGGATAGTACTTGAATAACATATGCAAGGACATTTGTAGGTAACCGTCGATCCTCTGGATCATGGTATACACGTAAGAGGTCTAGGCAGGTGCTTGATGAATTCATTTGTGGTTGACGAGTCCAATTTGACATCTTGTTACAAGTTTCACAGATCCATATGTTTTCTGAGTTGGAGTCCAAGTTTACAGCATGCTGCTTTCTTCTTTCTTGCTTTGCTTCCATCCTCTGGATCAAAACCACTTCATGTTGAGCTAAATCCAGTGCCAGATGTTCCTTCCAGATCGAATGAGACAAGGGTATATTTCTGTAAGGGTGATACCCCTAAGTCTTTTTCCAACCAAGGAATACACACACAGCAGTGGGGCTAGGGCTTTGAGGCACCCTAAATTTATGTTACTCTGGAGGTTGCAATATTGAGGTATTTTATAGGTGCTACCCCACCACAATTAGCCCCACCATGTTGCCACAAGGCCTTCAGTCAGTTGCAGTTTACGATCATACCCAGGACCAAAGACATTTGGTGAGTCCAAAAAAAGACCTCTTCCTACTTGCCAGTGGCTACTGCTGCAAATCCAGTTCTACAGATTTATTTCAGAGTAAAGTATTTATATTGCTAACTCCACATTAGCTATGTTAACTCTAAACTTTATGAGCTGTGCGAATCACTTCCTTGTTTACTATTAAGATTGTCTTTAGAACACTATATTAATATATTCACTTTTATGGTGTGTTGGCAATACACAACATGCAAAATATAAATGTCTTGTTAAAGTTGTTTAATAGTACATGAAGATGAGGAACAGATCTACTGACTGAATCTGATAGCATGGCCACACATGCCATACCACAACACATTGGCTTATTGCAATCCAGTCTTCTGTGAGATAATCTAGGACAACACTCCAAATGTCTGACTCCACTGCAGTGGTAAAGCATGGCTTCTTTAAGTCTGCTTATTAGACTGAGTTGAAAATATGAAAAATGGCCTGAGGCCCACAGATCACAGAGAGTGGAATTCACACAGGGAGTCAGTCTCAAGCCCCCTCTGAGCTGATTCCTGACAGTTTCCTTGAGGTTAATGTATGAAGTGCTTCTAGTGAAACAAGGTTTTGATCAGTTTCCCCCGTGCTGTGTTTCTGAACAAGTGCAAACAGCAGTTCCACTGGGGCAGTCTTTTTCTGCAGACTCAGGCAAGCTGCTATGGACCAATTTAAACTCAGTTTACCTGTGCCCAGCTTGCATGTACTATATTTTAAATGGGCATTGTACATTTCATCTGCTTTGTGTGCCTGTTCTACTGTCCTGCAAAAACAATCATACAATCGTACCATGCATACAAGCTCCCGCTTCCTTAAGGTACTGAGAAACATCAGGAGTTCTAGTTTAACACATTTTAAGCCAAAAAGAGCCATCATGTCATCTAGTTTAACTTCTCTATATCACAGGCTACAATGTCATCTGTTTATCCCTGTGGCAATGTGGGAGGTCCCCAACCAGCCACAATGCTGGTCTCCCACTGCTCCTGGTCATGCCACCCACCTCTCGCCTGCCATGCCTTGCTGTTAATTAATTAGTTGGTAATTAGGCAGGAGGCTGCCCTCCAAGGGCCCTGATATCTAAGGGCCAAAAGTACATGCTCCTACCACCCCTTAAGGTGTCCCATGCCTTGCAGATGTTGCTCAGAGCTGTCCTAAGCTCTGGCCAGAGGCCGTGCCCAACTTGTCACAGTATTGAGTCTCTTTCACTCTGCCCTGCTAGGGCCACACTCATACCACCTCCCTTTCACAGAGACCTCTCACTCACCACCGGCTCTCATCCAGTCTCTTTCATCCCACCCTTCCTAGGCCTCACTCGTACCACCCCTTCTCTCCCAGGGACCACATTCACCCTGCCCTCACATGGAGGGTCCTCAGGTTTGCTACTCTTCACTCCCTGGCCAGCAAGCATGCAGCCTTTTGGGCATCTCCAGCTACCCTCATCTGAGCAAGCACTGGGTGGCTCACAAAATGCTGTGCTGACTCTGCCCCTGGTCTTGTAGCGGGGTAACTCTACCAGCTGCTCTCCATCTAAGAGCTGATAGCTCAGTCCCTGTTCTCCTCAGAGGTCCTCCTCTGCTGCACTCCAAATTGGCCTCCAGCACTCCTGCGACCTCAGGTGCCCAAAGGCTTACCTGGACCTAACACAGGTCCCCCATGCTAGCAGGAGCCTCCAAGCCATCCCCATAAGCTCCTGCCCTTACCTCCTAGTTGTTCTCAGAGCAGCACCTTCTCCAGGAGATGTTGCTTCCTCGGTGTCTGACAACAAACTGCTGCCCCCAGCCCTGCTGGCCTGGGGCTTAAGATGGCCAGTTGTCAGGACTGGGCCACACTTGCCTGCTGCCTAATCCAGTTCTTAAAAGTGGCAGAACACTTAGAGTGCTCTGATACCCATCTTCACCCTTACAATGTTTAGCAGTGAAGACTTTTCCCTGCTGCTCTGAAAAGCAGGCTCCCCAGAGCCTGTGATAGTCATAAAGTGGCAAGCACCCCACTGGTGCTCCGCCACACACCTCCCCCCTAAAACTGATTCCTTGGGGTGTCTATAGGCTGCCTTCTATACAGGTGCTCTTCCAGCTTGGTGCAGCCTACACTCCGTGGTGAGCACCACACTGGTGCTCCGCCACAATCCCTATACATACCCAACAACTCACGTTATCACAAAAAATGCCATTTAATCTTTTATATTTCTATACACTTCAGAGCCTTTACTACTGAGCAGTATCTTCTACCACTCTTAGGAGTAAAGCAAGTACTATTCACCACCCCTACTCACTCACTCTTTTTTTTTTTTAATTAAAAAGTCAAGTGTATACCACGGCACACAAAACTAGAAATGGAAGTCCTGTCTCTATTCAAGCAGACTACCTACCTACCACCTCCTCCCCACCTCCACATTGTCTGTACCACATTGAAGGGGTTGCCGGTTCTATCTGCAGCCAACATATAACCATTAGGAATACATTCTCCAGGAACAAAGCCTAGGATTCCTCATCTCCAACATTCTACTGAAACTTAGGCAATAGCTGTCAAACCGCAAGCTGGTCTATATGGGAGCATAAAAGCTAATTCTTGATCTCAAGTAGGAGACATCATTTTTGGGAATGCAGAGGTCTACATTTTAAACCTTGCTAATGACTCAGGAAGAGAATCTTTACAGTTACAGCAACTGGGTTTTGGTTTTCTTAAAAAACACACAGAAGAGAGAGAAAGAAAGAGAGAGAGAAAGAAAGAGAGCTAGCTCCAAGACTGATTTTATACTTAAAACTATTATAGACAATTTTAGCATGGCATGTAAACAGTTTTGTGTTCCACACTACAGAAATGTGTCACGTTCACACACAGTAGTAATTCTGAGGGAGTTGTGTGCACTGGTTCTGTCTGACAACATGTGGGGTAAACATTAAACTTGTTATTGTTTTACAGAAGAACTGACATTTTGAAGACACTGATGGTACATTTCTGTTCAAAGTGAACTCAGTATATTTAATTCGTATGATGGCATAAAACTATCCTATCTTGTCACTCATTAAATGACACCATGGAAGTTATATGCTTTTGAATTTTTTCCGATAATATTGCTACCTGTTACATTGACAGTATTACTCCATGGGTCCCAGGGAAGATCTTGGAATATTAAGTGTGGAAGCACATACCTGGTGCTAGAGAGACCTTCTGTGCTGCTGTTAATTTTGTGGTTGCAAGCTCATAGGTAAAGGAAGTCGCAGTCTGAGTTTCTAGCCAGGTTGGTGTCACTGCTTGGCGCCTGAGAACTGAGTACGGTATTAGAATAGACTCAGACTCCCCAGCTAGGGACAGACATTACACATAAACTGGTTTAAGTGATCATAAACTGGTTTAAACCTGGAAGAGAACAGATGTTCAGTGCACATAAACCAGTTTGAAAATGACTGAAACCAGCTTGAGATAAACTTGGTTGAATGTAGTATCAGACTTAACTGATTTGGGTCAAACTGGATTATATAATGTCTGTCCCAGACCACATCCTGGTTTAAGATAAACCAGACTTCCCCAGCATCCTGGCATGCGAGGGCTGGGCAAGGCTGTCTGATTCACAGCAGAGCTGGCTCCTGCCCTTTGCTCCCTGGCTACAGCTGTGGCAGAGACTGCAGGTACATCAGGGTCTGCCTGGCTTTCCCCTGCACTACACCCTCCTCACTGCTTGCTGCTCAAGCAGGAATCCCCCCCCCTCCCTCCCACTCATCTCCTACAGCATGGACCCCAGCCCCATGGACCCTAGGCATGTGGTATGCTAGCTAATGCTGAGAGGTGTCTGTGTGTCTTTGTCTCCAATCTCACTGGGACAGCCAGACAGAACAGTGACCACTTAGGCCTTTTTGGAGCTAATCAACAGGTCAGCTGGTAAGCTGTTTAAGCAGAGTTTGAACTAATGGAGAGAGGCTATTGTTTTGCTGATGGAGTGATAAACACTGTTATCAGGGCCCTGCTGGCTTGCTCACCTGTTAATTTGCTGCAGATAGTATAAAGAAGTAGGGAGGGAGACTGAAAAGCTCTGTATCATCAATAGATGCATTTATTGCACATCCCACCCTCCTTGCCTCAGAGTGCTAGCAGGGGTCTGGCAACACTCCTTCCCCTTGAGCAGTGAGCGAGGAAAAGCCTGGGATGGTGCAGGCAGACCACCCTAATCAGAATGTCCTGCATGGCCACACTCCCCACCTCAGTTCAGCCTTAGATAAGGGAAGGGAGGGCTGCTCTAGCACCCCCCAGCTTCTAGCCTGAGCCACTGCATCCGTGGACCTGAATTTCCTCAGTCCAGTGAGAATGGCTGTCCACTTACAAACCGGTTTAGCCTAGCCAGGTTAGACTAACCTGCAAAGATAGAATCAATTCAGTTTCAGGCTTTTTGAATGTCTGTCCCTAGCCCCCATTGCTAAATTGCTGTCCACAAAGTAACCAACCTACTCCTCACCAAAGTGAAATTGGTGTCAGGATGGGTCGCTGGTGTTGAAAGTAGGGACAAAATGTTACCCCTGACATAATGTCACAACATATTTGGAAATGGAAAGAAAGCTAAGTTCTTTAAACAAATTAAATATAACTTCACTGATATGGGTGCACATAACTGCATGTGTTTTATACCTACAGTAATGCACAGTAGTTTTGAGATGGCTCTGTACTCTGCTCATCTTCTGAATAAATAAGTGCCCATATCCCTGACAGGAGTAATTAGTTTAGGGGGAAAAAATACAATACTGAAAATAAAACAAAACTAAAGCCTAAAGCCACTGAAATGCTTCACGGTTCTCAAACATTCTTCATCTATACTAAATTTATGAGCAAAAAAGATTAAGAGAATGTTGGTTCATTTCCTTAAGTGTAGTCGTTCATATGCATTACTTTTATGCATATGTTATCCAGATTTCTTCCCTTTTCCTGATCTTGGACATGAGATAGTATGTTTCTAGAGAATCGAGTAGAGCAAACACACCAAAGATAATGCCAAAGTCCAATAAGAAAAAGTGACTGAATCACAAATTTATTTTCGGCAATATATTTTTTTTAAAGACATGTTTTTAGAAACATATTAATTACAGAGGGAAAGCAAAATGTTCCAAGACCAGAGGTCATAGTAATAAAATTGTTTTTTTATGATTTTAAAAGAGCAGTAGATGGAAATGAATTTCTATTTTTACAAAAACAGAATGCCGCTACTTTACAAAGTATAAATTCTGACTTTGTTTTTATGTTCTTGCTTCATAATAATGGGGTAAATATAAATGTCAGAGAAATGAAGTTTGTATTCTTACTAGATGAACAGAAATTGGCCATTCAATGCTCAGGGTCCAATTCTGCTGTCTTATCTCAGTGGCAAAATTCCTTACACAAGAATTGACACTTGAGATAGTATGTTGAGATACTGTGCTGACAAGCACCGTTGAAAGTCAGGCCTCACCTCATATTTTTAAAGTTTGAGTCCCTATCTCTATTTTTGTAACAGTTCTATTATTCTTTAATACCCAATACGTAGTTTTATTTTTTAAAACCTGCATGAGTTAAAATGTTATTAATCCTCACAGGTGGCATCCAAATTCAGTTCCAATTCCTCCAGCCTCTTAGCTGAGCCACACTTGGCCTCTGGCCCAAACGTGGCCTCAGGTGTCCTCAACTGTGTCTTGGCCTCTCTGCCCTCCTCACTGGGGCCACAACTCCACCCCCTTACTGGGGCCCTTGGGCCTCAGGTCACTCTTAGTGGACCTTAGCCCTGCCTCAAGACCCAACTCTATGGGCCTGCACCCTGCCTCAGGCCCTACTTAGTGGACCTGGGCCCTGTGCTTTTGTTGGGGTGTGCTCCCCTAGCCTTTTCCTTCCACAGGGTACCAACAAGGCAGCGGAAGCTAAGGCTTTATGGTGCCCAATCCTTGCCTTTCACTGGGGAGCCACAGGTGTGGCATTTCCTGGAGACTGTCCTGCCACAGGCAGCCCCACCACACCATCCAACCCTAGCAGGATATAGTTTTAGGTCTTACCCAGGACCAGGAAACTCCTCCATCCCCATAGTTCCTACCCTGACCTCCAGGTATTCTGGGAGCTGCAGGCTGAGTGATGTTGTTCCCCTAGCTTCCTAGATGCAACTGCCAGCTTAGCTCCTAGGGTCTGGGTTTATGCTGAGGCTGCCCAGCCCTCCTCCAATCCAGTGAGGCCTTCTTTTGGTCATGTGACCACCTAATTGGGCCAGACTGCACCTACCAGCTGCTCAGAGCCTGCCTGAAACCTCTTAAAGTGGCAGGCACAACTTGTGCTCTGCCACACTACGCTACTACTCCCATGCAATTTTCACATGTAAGATTACCCGATTCTCACCTGCCAGGTCTTGGTGTTGAACTTGTCTTAGTCATGAGATGGTCTACTTCTGCTACATGTGAGGTGGGTCTTCTTCAGGACTCCAGCTTCCCCTACACCCAGTCCAAGCTCATCTTGTTGGTAGCATGTCCTTTGAGCCCTCAGTTCTCAATGGACAATTGTCTTTTGTTCTTGGCTCCTACAAATCCACATGCATCTCAGTACAGAGGTCCTCGACTTCAGGAGGGCTGACTTTGACAAACTTAGGAGACTTGTCAGTGAGGCCCCAAGGGATCACAACCCCAAGGGGAGGGGAGTCCAGGAAGAGTGGTTGTTCCTCAAGGAAGCAATCCTAGATGCACAAGCTAAGGCTATTCCATCTTGGAGGAAAGGCAGCAAAAGGGCACAGCAGCCTCCTTGGCTCAACAAGGAGCAGACCTCCTGCATCTAAAAAGAAAGACATACAAAGGATGGAGGACTGGATCCACCTCCAAGGAGGAATATTCCACGCTGGTCCGGACCTGCAGGGAGCGAACCAGGAAAGCCAAGGCTGCGATGGAACTCCAACTGGCTACAAGCATCAAGGACAATAAAAAGTCCTTTTTTAGGTATGGAGGAAAAGCAAGGGCAACATTGGGCCCCTGCTAAACTAGAAGGGACAACTGATGACTGACACCCAGGAAAAAGCCAACTTACTAACTGGGTACCTTGCATTGGTCTTTCATAAGTCCCAAGAGATGCCCCTGCCCATTATGGGACAGGGACGCCTGGGTGAGGGCGATTCCTTGCACTCCATCAATGCTGACCTCGTGAAGGAACACCTGAAAAGGCTGGACACCTTCAAGTTAGCCGGCCCTGACAATTTACACCCCAGGGTACTCAAGGAGCTGGCAAGCATCATAGCTCAGCCCCTGGCATGGATCTTTGAGAACTCCTGGTGCTCTGATGAAGTGCCCAATTATTGGAAGAAGGCCAATGCGGTGCCTATCTTCAAGAAAGGTAGGAAAGTGGATCCAGCAACCTACAGGCCCATCAGCCTGACCTCTATCCCGGGGAAGGTCTTAGAAAAGATTATCAAAGAGGCCATTCTTAATGGACTGGCTGATGGCAACATCCTGAGGGATAGCCAGCATGGGTTTGTTGTGGGTAGGTCGTGCTTGGCCAATCTCATGTCCTTTTATGACCAGGTGACCTGTCACCTGGAGAAGTGGGAAGAGATTGATGCCATACATCTTGATTTTAAAAAAACCTTCAATCTGGTATCCCATGATCATCTCTTGGCAAAACTGGCTAACTGCGGCCTTGGATCCACCATGATATGCTGGCTGGGAAATTGGCTCCATGGTTGGACCCAGAGGGTGGTGGTTGATGGAAGTCAATCGTCATAGTGCCCTGTGACCAGTGGGGTCCCTCAAGGCTCTGTCCTTGGACCTATTTTGTTCAACCTCTTCATTAATGATGTGGACATTGGAGTCAGAAGCGGACTGGCCAAGTTTGCCGATGATACCAAACTTTGGGGTAAAGCATCCACACCTGAGGACAGGGGAGCAATCCAGGCTGACCTTGACAAGCTCAGGAAATGGGCGGGTGAGAACCTGATGGTGTTTAACACCAAAAAAATGCAAGGTTCTCCACCTTGGGAGGAAAAACCTGCAGCATGTCTATAGGCTTGGCAGTGCTACACTGGCTAGCACAACAGATGAGAGGGACTTGGAGGTCAGGACTGACCACAAGATGAACATGAGCCTGCAATGTGATGCTGTGGCTAGTAAAGCGAGCAAAACTATGGCTTGCATCCATAGATGTTTCTTAAGCAAATCCCAGGACACCGTTCTCCCATTGTATTTAGCCTTGGTGAGGCCCCAGCTGGAGTACTGCATCCAGTTTTGGGCTCCACAATTCAAAAAGGATGTGGAGAAGCTTGAGAGAGTCCAGAGAAGAGCCATGTGCATGATCAGAGGTCAGGAAAACAAACCTTATTACGACAGGCTGAGAGCTATGGGACTCTTCAGCCTGGAAAAGCGCAGGCTCAGGGGCGATCTGGTGGCTGCCTATAAGTTTATAAGGGGTGTTCACCGGGATCTGAGGGAATGTTTGTTCATCAGAGTACCCCAAGGGATGACAAAGTCGAACGGTTATAAACTCCTCCAAGACTGTTTCAGGCTGGACATAAGGAAGAACTTCTTTACTGTCCAAGCCCCCAAGGTCTGGAATAGCCTGCCATCAGAGGTGGTTCAAGCACCCACATCGGATGCCTTCAAGAGAAATTTGGATGCTTATCTTGCTGGGATCCTATGACCCCAGCTGACTTCTGGCCCCTGGGGTAGGGGGCTGGACTCGATGATCTTCCGAGGTCCCTTCCAGCCCTAATGTCTGTGAAATCTATGAAATCTCAGGCATGAATTAAAGGGACCATGACTAAGCTGGCCCTCTGATCAGTCATTGCCATTAGATCCACAGAGAATAAATGGTGTACAACTTAAGCTCAGGTAAGTTGCAGCCCGTAGAGTCCTTTCTTCTGCAAACTGAGCCTACCAGCCAGGAGACCAGTCAGTCCTCAGGGCTGCGAGCCTTGCCCAGGTGGCCGACCCTCACAAAGAAAATAAAAGGAATAAAAGAAAACAGGAAGGCCTTCTAGACCCCCTCCTGCCCACAGCTTGGGTGCTTCCCTGCCTTAGAAACCTTGGCACCTGTTCATCAAGGGCTTAACAGAACCTGCCACCTCCCCAGGTGCGGTTGGCTTGTCCCCCTGCCTCCTCAACTCCACTCCTAGCGACCGTGAAGCCTGTACCCCCACCAGCTTGATGCAGCTGGCAGTGAACCCTCTGTCTCCCCTTTCCTGAGGCTAGAACCCAGCCTCCTGGTCTCTAAATAAAAAAAGAAAAGAAAAAAAGCAAAAGCAAACCCAAAACTGCATTGGGCACTGCCAGTTCCCCTGATGGCCCTTTCCTTCAGCACATCTCCCTGCCAGTGTTCCTTGATGTAGCTGCTGCTGTAGCCTTCTCAGAAGTGTTTCAAACTAATGAAGCCCCTCTGGGCTCCCAAAGCTTGGCTCCACTGGCTCTCCGCAGTGTGGAACTTCTTTGCCAACATCTTGGTGTTCCCCGCTCCCTGTCTGCATCTGTGTCTCTTTTTCCTGACAGTGAGCCAGAAATACCCACACTGCTGTAGGAAGGGCCGAGCTTGATGGAACAGCTACTGACAAACCGCAGCAGCCCCCGGTTGTTCATAGTTGTTGGCTCCAGCTGTGTCAGTGAGTTTCCCCTTTCTGTGAACTCAGATGAGGTTTTCCTTCTTTTTTTTTTTTGTTTTGTTTTGTTTTGTTTTTTTGTTTTTTGGGGGTTTTTTTACACAGGATCCATCCCACAAAGCCCTATCATCTGGTCCATAACACTTCCTCTGAGTCTTGGATGAGGCACACACATCATATGCAGCACATGCTGGACCTGGCACAGAACCAGACTGGCATGTGCTGAACCTGGCACATGGGGCTGGATCTGGCATGTGTATATGTGTATTGCATGCAGCACATGGGGCTGGTTGAGGGCACCTGCTGAATGAAAATCCCAAGCCAGACCGGCCCTGTGTGCTGGATCTAATTCGTGGGGCTGGTCCTTAAGGCTGATTCAGACTGGCCTTGGATTCAGCATGCCCTGGATCTATGGGCAGGAGCCAGCATGCATGCTGCACACAGCAAGTGGGGTCAGATGAGTTTGATACCCTGCCATAAGAAGAAATGCTAGCTACTTTTCCTCTTGTTTTCACAGACAACAATAAGGAGCCACTGTTTACAACAACAGTTCGTTGCTATGAGGTTGCGCGTGACAATCCTGAGGATCACTGTCCAAGTCTGTCCCAGCAGAATTCACTGCAAAAATAGATTTTATTAGCAACAAATGTTAAATAAATGTTTTCTCTTTTTTACACTTGGTAAGTGTTAAATATGAATGTAGGGCACAAAATAACGAGGCCTGCCAAGCCTGTCTGTATTTCAATCAAATTTAATGCATGTGAAAGTTATTTGACAAACAAGCCTAAAAGCATGAATTCTTATCATTTTCTATTTAGGGCATGATCCTGGGGCCCTTGACTTACTGTTGAGATCTATTAACCATGAGTAAAAAGATGACACGATTTTTAAAGTTGTTTCTATTGGAGAGAGCAACTGCTTTCTCCTTAGAAGTGATAGTGTGCAACAACAAAGCTAAAGAAGAAAATATACTGTTTAAACATCAGATAAATGTAGCTATGTAGGCTAGGAACAGAAATTACACACAAACAAGTAAAAGTGACCAGAAGCCAGTTCAAATCTGTAACACAACAGACTTTCAGTGCAAATAAACTGATTTCAGCCATTTTGAAAGCAGTTTCAGATAAACCTGAATGGATGTTGTAACAGACTTAACTGATTTAGGTTAAATTGGTTTATTGAACTTCTGTCCCAGATTCAAGTTAACTCAAGTTCCTCACCATCCCAGGATGCATTGCACCTCCCCCACAAACTGCCCCTTACAGGGTGGGTGGGCTAGCCTTGGCCCAAGCTGTGCTCCAGCCCAGCAGGGAGGCATGCTCTAGTGCCTCCCCCCACGTTGCTTCTGGCCTGGGCTAGTGCAGGCATGTGGCTGCATTTCCGGAATCAAAATTGAATGTCTGTTCACTTGCTTATCAGTTTAATCTACAGAGTTTAGACTAACCTGCAAAGATTGAATCGATTCAGCCTCAGGCTTTTTGACTGTCTGTACTTAACCATAGAGTGAAGAGAAGACATGGAAAAGAAGAATCAAGAGGAAGAAAAAAAATCAAGTGGTAAGGAATGAAACTAGATAATAAATATAAGTGTGAACAAAAGAGTTTATAGAGGAATATAGACCTCATGCAAAGAAAATCAAAATATTTGTTAAATGGGTTTTGTCTGGACTGACTGATTTAAAGCAGGGAATGGCAAAAATCCAGCCCATCATCCAGCCCACGGTTCTGCCTGTGCATTTTGGACTGAACCCATATGCTGCATATGGTGCATCCTAGACTGCACCCACATGCTGCATGCAGTATGAGCTGACTTCAACGGCACGCATTACATTCAGTGTCCAGGGCTAGTCTGACATTCACTGCATTTGGTGCACAAGGATGGAGTTTGTGCCTGTTCTGCTTGCAATGCATGGGGCCGGTCCAAGGTGTACACTGCATTTGGTGTGTGGAATGGTCCAGGACAGGTGCTGAATGCAACACATGGGGAGAGTCTGGGGCAAACATTGCATATGGTGCTCACACAAGATTGGCCAATGTGTAGAGCTGATATTTGGACCCAGCCTGGCTTGCTGACCAGTTCCATATCCTCATCTGATCCATGGGGCCTGATAAGTCTCATACCCCTGCTTTAAGCATTCTTCTAACAACAAACTTTCAAAATAACACTGTTTGGCTTCTAGTCCACTTCCAAAAGAGAAGATTATAGTAACTGGTCAAAACCAAGGATGAATGATAGAATTATAGATGTAAGTTCCGTCCAATTATTTATTGGGGGTTTATAACCACCTCCTTCCAAACATTTCTAAGAATTAACTGTATTAGTGTTAATCCAATGATTTAACTAATGTGAAGATTTATTTCCAATCCAATATTGAGATTCAATTGCTGTTTTTTGTATATGACCTTGATTTGACAGTTGTATTGAGTTATTCTATATTTTGTTTAATTTTAATGGTTTAACTTAGATTGTCTCTCAGCCCAGAGGTGCCCAAGTCAGTTCCAAGAGGTGCCAGGCCCAGGTCATCCAGAGCCCAAGCCCAAGCCTAGACATCATTCAGAAGTACAGCAAGACCTTCCTATCTGGGTAGGCATGTAGCAAATAAAGCTAGGCCCAGGTGTTTAGTGGGTCTCTGTTTATTTTGACATCTAGTTGCCCTTTTAAGTAGTTCTGTTCTCTTATTGTAAAGTGTCCTGAACCTTCCTTGGGCAAGGCAGCACATAAATCGCATGAACAAATAAAAGACCAAACAAATGTGGATTTGAAATTTGCCACTCAACCCAAATGACTCACCAAAAAAAATGCCAGAGACTATAAGAAATCTGCTAGGGACATCACCATTTTGATCATTTCATGTGGAAAGAGCTTAGCCATAATGGAATGGTTGGCAGTAAAACAAGCAAGCTATGCTAAGGAAATTGTTTAAAGGAGAAGAAGGAAAAAACTGGGGGAGGGAGGAGATTGTTAAGGGAATAATATGAAGGGACAGAATAGGAAACAACTGAAATCAGGAGAAAAGAGCTGATTTTCTGAGTGATAAGAAACAAGGAACTGGATAGCCACCAAGCAGCACAGGTTCAATCCACAAGTGGATACAACTTGAATACAGCCCATATTTTTCTGCTTGTGAATTTCCTACAGCAATTCACAAATCTGGTCAGATTTCCAACCAGTAGCTTCAGAATTAAAAGACAAATAAAGACACAACAACAAAATGATATGTTTGTAAACACAACAAAATCCACTGTACACAGCTGAATGTACAGAATGCAGTTCTGTGACTTGTTGCTCCACTATCATACACGCAGTTAAGTAGATCTGCCAGAAGCTGAATTTTAAAATGCATATATACATGAACAACTTTACTCAGCTGCTGAAACAAGCTCATTATGCAGCACCTTCCCAGGCATTGGAAAGGGTTCTGTTGCTAGTATTTGCAGCTGTGTTGCAGCAGCAATCCAATGGTTTGAGTTCAGTTACTCATGACTATCTGGCATAAAGGCCCATTTAAAAAAAAAGAAGACTGAATGAAAAATAAATAAAATATGAGGGGGAAAATAACCTCCACTCCACAGGGAGTTTTGCATTGCATTGTTTTTATTTTCCTGGTAGTTATTGTTTGGCACACTCTCTATTGAAGGCAGAAGGCAGGGGTGATGTGTAGGGGGTTCACGCAGGTGCACATGCACCCCCTGAGCATGGCAGTGCACCCCCTACAAAAAGGTGCCTCTGACACAGCTGGCGATGCCTGCGGGCAGTTGCTGCTCACCACCACGCAGCCAGCACTGCCGGCAGCATCTGCAGGCAGTCCGCGATCCCCGCTGGCCACTGCCAATGACGCCAGCGGAAGCCGCACATAATGGAATGGTTGGCAGTAAAACAAGCAAGCTATGCTAAGGAAATTGTTTAAAGGAGAAGAAGGAAAAAACTGGGGGAGGGAGGAGATTGTTAAGGGAATAATATGAAGGGACAGAATAGGAAACAACTGAAATCAGGAGAAAAGAGCTGATTTTCTGAGTGATAAGAAACAAGGAACTGGATAGCCACCAAGCAGCACAGGTTCAATCCACAAGTGGATACAACTTGAATACAGCCCATATTTTTCTGCTTGTGAATTTCCTACAGCAATTCACAAATCTGGTCAGATTTCCAACCAGTAGCTTCAGAATTAAAAGACAAATAAAGACACAACAACAAAATGATATGTTTGTAAACACAACAAAATCCACTGTACACAGCTGAATGTACAGAATGCAGTTCTGTGACTTGTTGCTCCACTATCATACACGCAGTTAAGTAGATCTGCCAGAAGCTGAATTTTAAAATGCATATATACATGAACAACTTTACTCAGCTGCTGAAACAAGCTCATTATGCAGCACCTTCCCAGGCATTGGAAAGGGTTCTGTTGCTAGTATTTGCAGCTGTGTTGCAGCAGCAATCCAATGGTTTGAGTTCAGTTACTCATGACTATCTGGCATAAAGGCCCATTTAAAAAAAAAGAAGACTGAATGAAAAATAAATAAAATATGAGGGGGAAAATAACCTCCACTCCACAGGGAGTTTTGCATTGCATTGTTTTTATTTTCCTGGTAGTTATTGTTTGGCACACTCTCTATTGAAGGCAGAAGGCAGGGGTGATGTGTAGGGGGTTCACGCAGGTGCACATGCACCCCCTGAGCATGGCAGTGCACCCCCTACAAAAAGGTGCCTCTGACACAGCTGGCGATGCCTGCGGGCAGTTGCTGCTCACCACCACGCAGCCAGCACTGCCGGCAGCATCTGCAGGCAGTCCGCGATCCCCGCTGGCCACTGCCAATGACGCCAGCGGAAGCTGCAGGTGGTTGTTGACCCTTGGTCTGCGCTTGCCATCCCACCCACCTGCCCCCCACCTCTGACAGCACTAGGTGGTACCTGCAGGAGCTCCCCGCTTACCGCCACTGCGCTTCTGCTGCCGTGCCCCATAGGAGTCTTTGCCATGGCAGGCAGGCACAGCCCCCCACCTGCTACATATTGGTGGGGGCAGGGGTGAAAGGAATGGTGTTTTCTCCCCAGCCCCCATAGGAGTCTTGCTCTCCTGCCCCTGCATGGAGTCTTTGCCAGAGCAAGTATAGCCTGAGCCCACTATCATATTTGGGGGGGGAGGAAATAAACAGGGCACCAGGGGCAGCATCCAGGGAGCCCACACCATTGGGTGCTGATGCCTTAAGCAGTGACAGCAGCAGCAGCCACCTTCGCTGTGTACAGAGCAAAAACCAGTAGGACTTTGCTCTCCTCTCTTCCTCTTGCCCCAAATTCAAGATGATTCTCCAACAATTAGACTTTTGTATATGGAAAATTATAACAAATCTATAAGTTTTATGTGTACAGACTATTGAGGTGTTATCTTAAATTCAGCATTGTTTTGGATTCTGGTAAATACTATAATGATGGAACCATCAGATAGCACCTGGGAAAGCACATCTCTAAAATAAAGTATACCACCTAGCTCTTACCACGCTCTTAATGAATAAGGCTATACAGTGGAGGTTAGTATCATTACCTCCACTTATAAAATAGGGAAAGTGAGGCAGAGCTGAAGTGACTTGTCTAAAGTCACTCAGTAAGTTTACCAAATCCCTGTCCAGTTCTCTGTGCACCAGCCCACACTATGGCCATTTAATCCCCTATTCTTGTTTGTGTTCTGACCCAAAGACAGTCTTTTGACTGACACCAACACGCTATGGATCCTCTCCTTACTGTGCCAAATGACCACATTTACTCCAATAGAAGATGACCCTGATAGTAAGATGACCCCACCCCAATTAAATTCTATTTATGGAAAAATTGTAAATTTGATATGATTTTCCAGGTATAGAATCCAATTATTGGAACTTTGCTTCAAATTCATCCCCCTCCCACTGCTACAGAAAGGAAAATAAATCTGGGGCATCAAGTAGTAGAGCTGTGTGAGGCTTTGGGTAGTGATTCGATTCGGAGGAGATTCAGCCTGATTCGGAGATTCACCCCATTCTCATTAAAAAAATCCAGGTGACTGCAGCATTGATGCCTACACAGTCATATGGGTGGCAAGTTGGCTCGATGGTCGCACCCAGAGGGTGGTGGCAGACAGGTCATTTTTGACCTGGAGGGATGTGGGCAGTGGAGTTCCCCAGGGCCCAGTCCTCTGGCCTGCGCTATTCAACATCTTTAGCAGTGACTTGGAGGTGGGCGTAGAAAGGACACTGTCCAAATTCATTGATGACACAAAGATGTGCGGAGAAGTGGGCACACTGGAGGGGAGGAACAGAATCCAACTAGATCTGGACAGGTTACAGAGGTGGGCGGATGAGAACAGAATGGAATTCAACGCAGACAAGTGCAAGGTGCTGCATCTAGGGAGAAGGAACCAGCAACACACCTATAGGCTGAGGAACACCCTTCTCAACAACACAGTGGCTGAAACGGATCTTGGAGTCATTGTTGACTCCCGGATGAACATGAGCTGCCAATGCGAGGAAGTGGTCAGTAAGGCTAACCACACCTTGTTGTGCATCTGCAGATGCATCACAAGCAGGTCCAGAGAGGTGATCCTTCCCTTCTATGCGGCATTGGTCAAGCTGCAGTTGGAGTATTGCATCCAGTTCTGGGTGCTGCACTTCAAGAGCATTGTGGCTAGCATTGAGAGGGTCCAGAGGGCCACTTGCATGGTCAAGGGGCAGTGGGGCAAGCAGGCCAGGACCTATGAAAATAGACTAAAGGGCCTGAATCTATTCAGCCTCCACAAGAGAAGACTGAGAGGGGACCTGGTGGCCATGTATAAACTCACCAGGAGGGACCAGCGGAAAATACGCGAGGCTCTGTTCTCCCAGGCACCACCTGGGATAATAAGGAATAATGGCCACAAATTGATTGAGAGCAGGTTCAGGCTGGATATCAGGAGTCATTATTGTACGGTTAGGGCTGTCAAGCTCTGGATTGGGCTCCCAAGGGAGGTGGTGCTCTCCCCTACCTTGGGGGTCTTCAAGAGGAGGTTGGATAGATATCTGGCTGGGGTATTATGATCTCCACACTCATTCCTGCCCAGGGCAGGGGTCGGACTTGATGATCTTTTCACAACCCTAGGATCTATGACTCTCCAAATCTGATTTTCAATCAGGAGACCTATTAAAAGGTCCAAATCGACTTGAAGCTCTCCGAATCGTCAGAAAAGATTCAGAGAGCTTCAATGATTTGGGAGCTGCAGCCGACTCTGAGCTGGTAAGTACTAGGGCCAGGACAGGGGGACCCCTGCCAGCCCCCATACGCTGCCTGCTCCCTCAGCCCCCCCACGGGTGTCCCAGAACTCACCACTCCTGTAGCAGCCTTGGGGCTTCAGGGGGGTCATGCAGAGCCCACCACATGGCATGGGGCAGCAGAGGGCAGCGGGGATCATCCCCCGCCAGCCGGAATGGTGAGGCGGGGGTTTTCTTTTTTCTTAAAGGGACAGAGCTGCGGCAGGTGGGGCAGCCACGGGGAGGGACTGGGGCAGCAGGGGGAGGGAGGAGGATGGGCTTGTAAAGAGCCCGCCACACAGCATGGGACAGTGGGGGGCAGCAGGGATCACCCTCCCCCCCGCCAGCACCTGTGGGGTTGGGGCTTTTTTTTTTTTTTTTTAACAAGTGCTGGGAGTTGGGGCAGCCGGGCCTGGCTGATTCAGAGATTCAGCAGCAGTTGAATTTCCAAATCAGATTTGGCCAAATTGATGCAGGACAGCGATTTGAATCAATTAATCGAATCACTGTCCCCCAAAATTGGCCGAATCCGAATCCAAAGTGAATACTAGCCGCTTCACACAGACCTACGTAGCCCTTTGCTCTCTGCTTCCCCTCAACTTTTTCCTCTGACAGTTCCTTCCCCCTCTCCTTACCATCGGACTGTACTCTTCCTGAGCACATGGAATTGAGGAACAAATTTGACAGCTTTAAAATTAAACATGGCTGTAATTATTTGCATATAGTACCTACGCAGTTAGTTCATCCAGAATTGATATGTTACCTTTTTTTTTAAACTGGTGCAAGGTTTAGCACAGATGCTCCATAAACACACTTTTGAGCAGCACTTTGGCAGCTACTTATATGTAGTATAAGCTATGCATGGCACTAGTTCAAAGGCAAAGGTTTATGATGTAGCACATAGTTCACTGGGCTGGGCCCCACAAGAGTCAACAGCATTTCAAGCCCTGGTAACCCCACAGCTCAGCATTGCTCAATGTTTTTATACTCTAGATCCCTCCCCCCACCCACAAAGGATCCATTTGCTAATTACTGCTTCCCCCCCGCCATGATAAGGCACAGGGCAGCCTGGTCTGGCATCACCTCATGGAGGGCAGGAACACCCTAATTATACACACCCAAGCTGGGAAAACAGGTGAAAGAGAAATTCTGGATGAACTGTTAGGTTCCTCATTTTGTGATGTTTGCCAGGCATTTAAGGATGCTGAAGAAACAGGAATAATTAGAAATGGGAAAGAAAAGTATAGCTCAGCTGTGGGAGTGAAGAGGAAGTAAAAATGCATGCAGTGTAGTGGCTAACCATGCCTTGAAAAAGAGTTAGCAGCGAGGAGGACTGCACTTAACAGGCACTACCATGCATCTTATTCAGGTGGGCTATACTAACCTATCCTTGTGGTAGGAAGGCAGTTTTCCTTAAGCTTTCCCAGGGATAGCTGTTCTTCTGGCATGGTTAAGTACATGCTGAGATGTTGGGGCTTAAAGTCCACTTTATGGAAATGGGAGGCTCCTCCCTAGCTTACCCCTGCAGCCATGTGGCTGAGGGCAGGAGAAACTTGGGCCTGCACATAAGATGTCTGCCAAAAGACTTTGGAAATATCTGAAGTCCCTGGTGAGGGTACAGGATGTTTGCCAGTTGTAGGGCAACTTATGGTTCTAGACTGACTCACAGATTTAGACTTGATTTGGCTGATTTGACTTGGAACACAATTTTTTTTTTTTAAAGAAAAGATAAGTTCTCATCACTTCTTGGTCTTTCAGCTCAGATTAAGTATAAATTGCTTCTCAGCTTCTTGTGGGCTAAGATCAAGTGTTGTTGCTGCAGTGGTCTGGTACTCAAGCTGAGATGGATTTAAGTGGCACTGTGTAGAGGAAGATGCACCCCTGTCCAAATGCACTATGGACAGGATGCCCTATGCGTCTTCTAATTAGCTTCCCAGTGTCCAGCTTCCAGTAGGAGGAGCTCAGCTACATACCTACTTTATGGGAATGGGGGACTCCTCCCTAGTTTGCTCCTGTGGCCATTGGCTGAAGGCAAGTGAGACTCAGGGGCATCCAAACCCCAAGCCTCTGGGCCTGGGTCTGCATGTACGATGCCTGTTGATGGATTTGAAAGCATCTGAAACCCCAGGCTGAAAAGTCTGGGGTGGAGGATGCTTGCTGGTTGCAGTGCCACTTGTGGTGTTTGAACAACTGAGTTTTGCTCAATCAAAAGTATTCGGAACTGATCTGGGACCTGGAACACAAATTTTTTTTCCAAATATATATATTTGGAAAAAGATGTATACCTTTTATATATATATTTATAAATAAATAAATAAATAAAAGGTTCTCATCAGCATGTTCACATAGTATAGGCCATGTGTTTTATAGTCATGCTCAGCATTGGCTGTATTTAATCAACTTCACAGTTAGTTTTCATTGCTAAGCACATGCTGCCTTTGGGAGTTTAATGACAGACAATGTATCTAGTGAGATTTTCTTGTATGTAGTTATAAAATGGAGGGCTTTTTTCCCCCATGCCAACTGGGGGGAAAAAATTCATTTTGTATTTGAGTAAATATGGTAGATGGAATTGACACCATTACTATCATGATTATATCATTGCCATTCATTATCATAAGACTGTTCCTAAGAACCCAAGGGTGCCTATATACATGCAGTGAGGCTGCTCTGACGTGCTGTAATTAATTGAGTCTGCTGGAGCATGGTAATTACCTCACTCCAACAGACTCCAGCATCACATGTGGATGTGCTGAAAAATGGTGGCGGAAGAGGGGGGAGCTTTAACTAAAGCTTGTTTGACAAGCTTTAGTTAAAAGTACTCTCCCCGCTATTTTTCAGCACGGAGATGCTGATACACGTGGCACTTTGGGTGCTTTAATTAGAATGGCTCTTGGAGCTGCTCCAATTAAATCCCCCCCCGCCCCCACCCCACCTCCTGGAGCATGTCTATAAATGCTCTAAAAGTTCAGCATCTTCAGTGGTACTAACATAGGTAATAAAATTAAGATTTAAACTTTGTAAATATTATCTTTGATCAAGGGTTTTGGCAATATCTTTTACTGAACTAACTTTTAAGCCCTACTTCAGTGTCTGAATGTTTGTCCGACATCTCTCTTAACTATATATTTAGTTCAATAAAAGATATCGCAAATATCCCTTGCTCGTATGCATCTCCTAGACTACCACAGCTACAACACGCCAACCCTATTTAGCCCATCGACCTCCTGATTTTCAAGGGCAAGATTCCCACAAAGAAAGTAAGATTCCATGAAAGCCCTTGGGAGCTGCAGACACTCCGTTCTTTTAAAATAAGGCACCATTTCTTTTTTTAACAATTTTTATTGTTTAATTTTTCATCCTAAAACAAATATCACTTGCATCCATACCCCATTCTCCATTTTAAGTGTTGCTTCCTAGTGCATAAATAATGCTGGTAACCTATTGTTAAAAGGCTTGTTTTATTTTGGGGGGGGGTGAGGAGAGAGACTTAATAAACACACTGAAGATAAAACAAAATATATATATAATTCTTATGATATGTTCGGAGACAAATTTATCTGTGAGGCTTGGAGCTGAGGTAATTTAAAAAGCAAACTGGCCTGGAATTTACCTGACACCATGAAACCAGAAAGTGCTGGAGGGTTTTACAAGGAGACAGATACATCACAGGTTTGTGCACGGAGCCATCCTATTCCTTCATATCCACATGCTCCTATCCCTACATAAGAAGAAGTTATAAGGCCAAAGAATAGTGTAGCAGGCTTACCTTATTCAGGGCTTGGGTAGAGTCCCAGACTTGAGGGTCTGCTGTTTGATTGGTGGAGCTCATCCACCAATCCACAGACAGCAAAGAGAAGTAATACCACGCCCTTTTCCAAAGGGAGGGGGCAAGGAGCAGCTGGACCTGAATCAGAACTGCGCCAGCCAGGTCCGGAGAACTTCGGGGGTGGAACCCCTGAACAGTATAAAAGGGGAGTGTGCTTGGCAGGCTGGGGAGAGACAACGAGGGACAGCGAGGAGATAGGGGCTCCAGAGACAGCCATCCATGGGACCCCACCTGAGCTTCAGTGGTACACAGGTTGGTGCACAGGGAGCTGGCCCTGGGAGCGGCTTGAGGCTGCTTGGGCTCCACATGGTGCACAGGTCAGCATACAGAGAAGTCACCTTGGAAGCAGCTCATGGCTGCTCACGACCCTGGCCCTAGGCCGAGTGACCAGAGCCCCGCAGTACGGCTCCAACTTTAACTAAAAGAGCCCCAGTGCCCAGAGCAGGGCCTGGGAAAGGGGAGAACCCCTGGTGTGAGACTGGGGAGTTGGAGCCTGCAAGGGCTTGGCTCCCGCAAGAGAGAGAGAGCACTGAGCTGCCCAGTGTGGGGTGCCAGGCCATCGAGAAGAGCCAAAGGCAACGCTGGGGAGAGGCTCTTGTGGAATCAGCCACCAAGGTATGAGCCTTGACTTCTCCAGAGAGGAAGCGTGAGTTACTGGGGAAGTGGGTCCTGCAGGGGAGACTGACACGGATGAGGAGGGTCTGCCGCCTCCACCCTCCATTGCAGTAGGGGCGTGTACATGTCATAGGCCCTAAACAGGACGGGCTTCAGGGAAACCCCATGGGGAGGTGCTGAGTGCATTCCCTATTTTGAGGTTGTCATTGTGTTAAGGGCTATATAGCTAGGGGTATTCTTTAAGGGGGGTTATATGATTTGTGTTGTAATGCCTCAATGTGTATATTGGTTTTGGTATCCCTATGTATTGATTGTGTTGTATAGTTTGTAAGTTATTTGGTTCATATTTGGTATTATATGTGAATTGTGGAATATTATATATAGTATTATATGTTAAGCCTTGTAAATATTCTACGTTTTATATTAAGTGTCTGTATTTATTCTTGTAGTAAATTGTACATAGTTAAGTAGTTGGTTTCGGTCTAGCTCTATAGAGAGTGGAGGAAGCCACTCTAGTAGCTGACCCCTTCCTCAGCACCCTGCCTGACCACCATCACTGTTACCAGAAGACAGAGCACACCCCCTGGGTGTACCCAGGCTACTATATAGTACATGTACTCACCTATATTTGGGCTCTGATGTCATTGAAGAACCATTAAATGCATCATGTGGCTGATCTTTGCAGTGCTATAAAAGTTGGAATTAGGGCCTTGTTATATCTTATACATACTGTGAGCTGTACAAATGTTGATTGATGCTAATACTAGCTCAAGTTTGGAGCAGTCACACTTCAGGCCAGCAGGGGCCTGGAGGACTGAATGGTAAGAATTTCCTCCCCTTTCTGGACTCCCCCCACTTACTTGTGACTGCCTGCACTGTCTGTCCCGGGGGAGCAGGCAGGGAAGGGTTAACCTGCCTGCCTGGCTGCTAGTGCCACTGCCAGGCTGCTGCTCTTCTCAGGGCTGAACCTACCCAGAGAGCAGCAACAGCAGTGGCTGGGCAGGCAGGTTAGGCACCCTGCCTGCTCCCCCAGAACAGATAGCAGAGACATGTTCCCAACTCCTGAAACAGTTCTGTGGCTGAAAATTACATCTGTCTACAGCCACTGAAAATATATTTGCATCCATGTTAGGAAAAAAAAGTCAAGGTGTCCTAAATTACAAACAAAGGGCAGAAATCTATTAAATTGTAAGTACTATATTAGTTGAATTTACATTCTTGGTCCTAAGCTATAGAATGTTTTGAAATTTACAGGTAATCAAGCCAGAAAAACAAGCTATTAAAAATCACCAACTAGCACAACAACACAAATACAAAGATATCTTATCTGGCTGTTCTCTTTGAAGTAGAGAATTGCCACAGGTTCCATCCATTATAAACATCATGTACTTAGCACTGCAGGTGGATTTTCAAGGCACTTTGCAAATACTATACAGGTAAGTTGATGGGGAGCTTGTCTTCATGGAAGATGTACATAGCATCATCTGCATATTAGAACAGCAGACCTGCCATTTACTGGGTCCACCTTGCACAGTATCCTGTGTCATACAGCCTAAGTACAGACATTCAGGAGGTAAAATCAGGTTCAAAATTTAAATTTAGCTCATCCCAGTACCAATCTTACACATAAAGACCCAGTCTCAGTGACTGGCAATCAGTCTAAACCTGTAACTGAACACAAGTTCCATGCATACAAACCAGTCTAAAAAAGTCACAGAATCCAGTTTAAGATAAAGCTGGATCTATGTAGTATCAGACTTATTCGATTTAAGTGAAACTGGTGCATGAAACATATATATTTTCCTCATGCACCTCCTTGGCTAGGAAAACCCAGCCACTAGCCCCAGTGCCAGGGCTGCTCTTTTGAACCCCTCCTAGCCCCTTGCTCCCACCCCTTGACCAGCCAGCCCTTTCAGCCCCCATCCCACAAGCCACTCCAGGTGCAGCTACTTCTATCAACATTCACTGCTGCTGGAGCTGAACAAGTAATTTCCGGTGTGGGAAGAGGCAGGAGGGATGGGGTATAAGTTCTCTGGGGTTGGTTTGGGGGGCTACAAGTAGCCCATGATCCCCACCCCCAAAGCCTTGCATGGCCCCTGTGAAAATCCCTGATCCCACCAGACACTCCTGTGGGTTGGGTCTGCCCTCCCACCCCATTCACAAGTCGTGCCTGTCTCCTCTAACCCACCCACGCATCATGCTTGGCCCCCGTACCCTACCCCATGCATCATGTCTGCCTCCCTACCCCACCCATGAGTTGCTCTGGTCCCCCACGCCATCCCCAAGTCATGCCAGGTCTGCTCACCCCACCCGCAGGTCATGCATGCCTCTCCATCCTACCACCGGGTCATGCTTGCCTCCTAGCCCACCTATGGGATACGCCACCCCCCCCCCAATCCCCTGGCAGACTTCCAATTCCCCCAACACCCCCACTAACCCTCCCATCCTGATTTACCCGATATTGGGCAGTCATTTTGAATGGATTTAATCTCCCCCTAATTCTCTGAATGTCTGTACTTAGCCACAGCGGCAGAGACTGGGTGCTCAAAGGAAGAATGAACTGGGTATGACCATGGCTTTTTCCACCGTTCCTCTCCCACAGCATGTGTGCTGTGTAAGTGGCTTCTAAAACTTGTGACCAGTTTTTGTTCATCTGACTGGGACTGATACACATCTTCCAGAAACCCAGAAGAGCTAACGAAGACCATGGGGAAGGGGGTGGGAGAGAAACATTCCTACATCTCTCCAGGGGCATACAGCTTGATGTAGATGCTTTACTAGGGAGAGATGGGATTCTGGAATCTAAGATATGAAATGTGAATGTTTCTTTAGTAGTTCTGTTTTTGGGGGCTAAGAAAAAAAAATCAGATTTCTGAGAAGGTATCCAAGAATAGCTAAACATTACTGTAATGGTGTATTAAATTGGTCAAAAAATTGAGCTAGACAGATTAGAAAGGAAGGAACTGAGCCTCAAAAGGCTGTCATGTTTATCCCTTTCTCCTTCTACTCAGACAACCCCTAAAGGAAAAAAGCCCCCACAAACATATAATTACATTGCTCACTCATTCAGCCATGTTCTCCAACTTCACACAGGTCAATATGCCAGACACATGGCAGGGGCTCTGTATAGTATCTCCAAAGCACAGTGATTAATTTCCTCACCTAACATCTGTTCATGGAAGCTAGGTTTTCAAAAGGGCTTTTCTACCTCAGCATAAGAATCCAAGTATCAGAGAGGAAGACAAAGGGGAAAAATAAAGTCTCACTGAAAGCTGAAGCATTACAGCTATTTGCTGTTTACATAGCCTGACCAAACATATACATTTCCTAATAAAACAGCATTTCTAAAGCCCTTTGGGATGAAGTTTATCTGTAGAGAAGCAAACTGTTCATTTCTGCAAAAGTAAATTTTCTTTCATAAGAGTGAACAGATTTTAACATCAAAATTTGACTTTTCTCTTTTACTCTTTTTGAATCCCTGGGAAGCCAAATAAAAAAAAAAGGAATTGGCAGAGTTCTTTAAATTGGGATTAACATCCAACCCCAAGCCTGCTAAGACAATAGCACATTATATATAATTTCCATGCCTGTAGACTTTTGTGCCTAGAACTAACAATTAAGCCCATTTCTGGAGTGTTCTTCTTGGCAGGGATGGGCACACTTTGATCTAAAGAAATTCAAAGCCACAGCACACCCCATGAAAATTTATTTTCAAAGATTTGTTCTGATTTCCTTCCCTCTGTGTTATTATGGGCATGTTTGGTATAATCAAGTTGTTACTTTTGCTAATATGGAAGGCCATTTTCAAGAGGCTTAATAAAAGCCGCATTATAATGATATTGCTGTTCAAGTTAATATTGTAGGGACTTATCTGTGTCACAACCCAATTAAATTGTGCCCATGCCACTGAGCAAGAGATACCATTCAAATCATCCTCATTTTGACGATTAAGGGTTAAAAGACATCCCTGCCAAAAATTCCTTGAAACAAAACGCGGCCGGAGCACTGTAGATAATTGGTCAGCTGAAATAAAATGCTAGGGGAAACTATACATAATTGGTCCAAAAATAAGCGTAAGCTCCTCACAGGTAGGACACACGTAACAGGTAGAGAAACCTAACCCACTACCTTGTAACTTGAGGAGACAAAGAGCTGCCACCTGCCAAAAATTAAAGATTCCACATAACGGCCCGTCATTGGATGTCTATGTCAAACACCTCTGCCTATAAATAGTTTAACGGTTTCCGCCCAAGTCGGAGAGCTCTGGGGATCTCACAGGAAACACCTGTGCTTGTCACCAGAGAATTGGGAAATTGATCAATTCCCAATCAATCACCCCGTCAGCGTAAAATATTGACGTAGAAAGTCTTGCAAGCTCGACCGTTCGTTCCGGCGCTACGTCCGTCATTATCTTGTTGTAACCTAACTGCATGCGTGTACTTGACTCTGTAACCGAAGTTATATGCGTATACTCAACTCTATAACCGAAGCTGTAATGGAACAAAGGCTCACCTGCGTTGTCCATCACTATCTAGGCGATGTAAGTAAACAAACTCCTGTAACCTACACGTGTCTGTGCCTGGTTAATTCCACTCCATCCATCAATTACCCGCCTGCCGAGCTCTAAATCTAAACACTCCGGTGTGTGAGTCAGACAAGCTGCCGGCAGCTGCTCTGATTCACGACAATCTGTGGCTACAATACCAGATCTGAAAAACCTTTTTAATTCTCAGAAGTTCAGTATTGAAACTAAATACCTCAAGCACCATACCCCAGTTTCCTTAAGTTCACCTTTATAGAATTTCTTGACTACCAGCTTCCCTTCTTTGTATGCAGAGAAGTAAAAGTGTACACCAAAATCCAAATTCAAACTTATGTCTCTAATACTAAATGTGGCTGCTTGCAGACATTAAAAAACAAAACAAAACACCCCCCTCCCATATTGTGCTAACAATTTGTCCTGGGACATTGTGAAGTATGGTCCTGGGATTGCACCACGGAATCAATGGCAGAAAAGCAGCAGTGCATTCAGCCGCTCACTAACCCCTACTTGAAAGGGCGATGCACGCACATGCCAATCCTGCGACTTTTCTCTTCTGGGACAAACACGGACACAACTTGTCATGGGACAAATGGTAACATCTGTTCCTAGGGGTACAGACAAATATGTACTTGTTTCAAAATGAGAGAGGGAGGTGCTGCTCAGGACTGTTACTCTGTCATTGGTGCATGTATATGATTCTGTATCGATACAAGTGAGTTATAGCACCCCAGCTTTGACCCTGAATGAAGCAGGGTTAAAGCTGGAGTAGTTTTGCTGAACTCTTACTACGTGTTAAGTGGAAGCTAAACCATGCTTCCTAGTCATCAGTGAAAGAGAGCTAAGAAGCCACATTTTAGCTTCTAATTAAACACAGAGTAATCATACAGTTACTATGGCAGTCAATACACAGTAAAGTCCTGAGCCCTATGGTAAATTGCTCACGTCTCTACACCTTAACCCAGCTCATGACTATAGCAAAAAGGTTTGAAAACATGATGTTTGATGACATAGGTCAAATGATGGATAAAGACAGCTCCAAAATAATTGTTTTACAAGTCTCAAATTTTAGGCCAGTGTTGTTACTCTGTAGATCCTGACGCATTATTGTTGAACGTGTGGTATTATGGGGAATGGATAAAAGAGTGCACAAAATGACTATATGCTAAGAGTTAAAGACAAATATGTAGTAATCAGGAAAGTAGGTGACAGGGTGCTGATGGGTCTTTCAGTTCATGTGACAATAAGAAAAGTGAGGCCAAGGAGAGGTGTTGCTGTTATTAAGAAATATGCTCTTTTTGTGGCACTCAAAGTGAGCATACAGGTATTCAAGTGGTGGGGTTTTTTGTAGGAAAAACATGGTAGTTCCATGAAGAAGTTTTAGCTCTTTACAACAGCAACTTCTCAGCAGTACAACAATTGCCATAGCCACACAAAATCCCTCCAGTTATGTGAGGTGCCATAGGGTGTGCCTCAGTCCTCCAGCATCCTAGGAGGCTGTACTTCTCATCCCCCTCCTTCCTTCTCCCCGCAACCCATGACTCCAGCGACTCTGTGACTCAGGCCAAATTCTACTGCACCGGGGAAGCAGGGCCAGGCTCACAGACTGCCACAGTGGGCTCTAACAGATAGGGGGGAGGGTGCTTTACTGGAAATGCTTTACTGGAAAAAAACGGTGCATTACTTCTACCTGGCTCCATAGTCTGTCTAGATTGGGTGCTTCAGCAGTTAGATAAAAGTGCCAAGAAAGCCCCACTGAAGTGCCCGATCTCTCAGATGTTGGGAATGCCAGGTGTAACTAACATGTTGCCTCTTCTGAGCACGTGCTGAGCTAGACACAAGAGCACACTGAGTTTAAAGTAAAGCAACATTTGTTCCCCCCCACCCAACAGCTGCAAGCAGCCACAGGCACACTGCTCTGCACTGCTTAACCTTGTCTTTGGTGGGCAGGGCAAGAGTCTACCTGCTGGATGTTCCTGCCATGCCAGAAATGTAAGTTTCTTCTAAATTAGCATAGTCTCTCTGGTATTTTTAACAAGCCAAGCTCTAGAGAAACAGCAGCAGGGGACTGTTTCTGCCAAGTTTTGAACCAGGGACATTTTGGGGAAGCAAATGTGGTAACCACTCCCATACAGAAACCAAGAAGTCACTACAGAAATAAAAGGCACTAAGTAAGAATGCATGGTTGGTTGACCTTGAGTGAGTCCAGATGTTTTCTTTTACAAGAGACAAATGCAAAGGCTGTAGGTGAAGAGGAGAGTCCTTGTTACTTCTCCTGAAGCAGAAGCAATGTTGGAACTCTGTGGGGCAGGACCACAGCTGGGAGATCCACATGTGCTTGATGTGGAGTCTGGCTGCTATAATGTTAAAGGCTATGGCCATGGCAAAAGAAATTGCTGCAGCCTCCACTCCTGAAGTGAAGGCTACATCACAGCCCTCCCCCACTACCAACCTCCCACAAATTGATGAGGCAGGTGAATCACAATGGTAGCTCCTCCTGGATAGCTAGGGACATCTCCTACACTGCCTCTCCAGGGATGACAAGGTCAAAGATTCACTTGTGTCCTCATGGCCATGCACCTACACAAGAGCTGAACAAGCTCTCAAGAGGAAGCAGTGGCAGTCTGTGACTGTTCCAGCAGGAGTAGAGCATGCACATTCCAAGTCTTCTCTGCACTCATCTCTCTGAACTCTTCTTTTCCAGATGACTTTAATACCTCATTCTTTTATTAGTTTGTCAAATGTATCCTTTGGAAATATAACAAAAATTCCTTAACTATAGACTTACTTTGTTTGTCCCCCTCCATTTATATGAAATTGAATTGCCTTAGACTAAAGTTGCTTTTCATGTTATCCTCATAACTTTCCAAAACCAAGTCCAAAAAAGACTCATCTGTATCATGAGCTGCAGGGGATGAACAGCAGAAATCCATTTTGAGCTAGGAAGGTTACTGTCAAGCCTTTGGGAGTGGAAACAAAACGGGAGACCCACGCTATTGTGCGCCTGTCATGAAGGAAAGAGGTTACCCAGGAGACCAGCTAATTCTGTGGTCAGCCAGCTTCAGGGACCTCAAGGGATGCAGGTCTCAGCAAAGCACACTGGAATGCATGCACAATGCCTCCCAGCTGTGATGTACAGGTATTTAAGGCACTCACCCTGCTGTGCAGTGCTCCAGATGACCAGGCTCTTGAATATCTTCTGTATGCTTGCTTCCCAGAGAATTTTTGACATGGCATGTTCTTTAGAAATTCTTAGCACCACAGACAAACACCTTTCCATGGCCTGAGGGACAGGGGCAGACTGTTCCTCTTGGCACAGTGATTGGAACAGCTACAGTTCTGAACTAAGTTTGCAGGCTTAAGTGAACTTGCCTGAGAATATGATATCTAGAGGGCGCCTTGTTTTTCCTGTTGTGAGCAGATACACAATCAGATCTACCAGTGCTTAGTTAGACCCATCTTATAATAGGCCCAAGTTACTTCCTGAAAGACAGGAACTTGCTACCTGGGAGTTAAAATTTGATTTCTTAAGTTTTAAGAAACTAAAAGAGCATACAGACTGTGTATTTTGCTTTGGTGTTTAAATAAGTAAACTTTCCAAAAGGAATAGAGGATGTAGACTCTGAGTATGTTTTCTTTTCTACTGCTTCAGACACAACAAAACTATGAATCAACCTGAAATCTCAGAGAGGATTTTCTCTGTTAAACCTTGTGGCTCCTGCTGAGTTTATGTTTAGTTGCATGGACCCTGACTGAGTCAGAAGACTTTAAGAGCTTCCCATCCACACAAAGAAAACTGTTCCAGTACCTGCTAAGGCAGGGAAATCCAGACTTCCCGCCGCTGGCAGTCTACCAAGAATCAGAGGGCAACGGCGAAATTGTAAAATAGACAGCATATTGCATCTATTTTTTTTAGCTCAAAGGTACTCTTGATCTGCAGACACCAATGCTGAAACTTGTGAAACACTACAAGAATCATTATGGAAGAACACATTCCAGACTGCAGAATTCATGGGCCGTACCACTTCCATATTTGACCTCCACACATCTATAGGGAAAACTCCATGGCCAGCTCTTTGGCAAGACTTGTCCTAAGGAAACAGAACAGAGGAGTTAAGCTAGCTAAATCCCTCTGCAGATAAGACAACTAAGTCAGAATAACTGTTATGATCCTTCCTTTATTAGTTTATTTATTTTGTTCATTAAATTTGTTGGCCAGAAAAAACACATCATCATTCCACTTTGAGTAATTTTTCCAGGAAAGAAAAAGTTACATTTCCCCAAAAAGTTATCAAATGTTTCTTGACCCTTATGCCGTAAATCAGGTTAGACCCATGTGATCAAATTCTCTGTGGGCACATCTACACGAGACATTTACTCCGGAGTTAGCTCCACAGTAAATGCCTTGGCATCTACACATGCAGGGCAATTAGGCTGGAGTAAACTGATTAACTTTGCAGCAGCATAGTACTTGTAAATACAAGTACTATCCTGATGCAGGGTTTTTTTACTCTGCAGCAGTGTGTGATGGGCTAGCTGGTAGTGACTTAGCCCAGGGGTTTTGAAGGGGTAAAAGATGATTGGAGGACTTGGGATTCCCTTTCCTCACCAATCAGGCCCCAGAGACTCACACTCCATGTCCCCTGATTGGCCCTTTGGTTCACCTGGAGGTGGATAAAAGGGGCAGCACAGCTGACTCAGGGGAGACCAGTGACGGACCACAAGGAAGGAGTTTCAAAGAGCTGGCAGAGAGCTGGGCCACTGGGGTGGGAGCAGTTGCCTCAGAAGAGCCTGAAGGAGTCGGACCTGCAGGCAGCACTGGGGCCCTCAGCAGCGCGGCGTGGAGCCAGTAGGAGAGGCTAACCACTGGGCCGTAAGCAGCCGGAGAAGCTCCCCCCTCCCCAGCTCCAGCAAGGATCTGAGCAGCAACTTGAGAGGTTCCCAGCGCTGCTTCCAGCTCCTCCAATCAGAGGCCAGGCAGCTTGACATGAGGCCAGCACTCCAGGAAGGTCAAGACCCCTAGCAGCTTGACAAAATACCAACACTGGTGGCTGTGTGGTCAAGTTTCTGCCTACCATGTGGGAGATATGAGTTCAAGTCCCAGCTGGAGTGAGCAAACTAACAGGGAGAAATCCTTGTTGCAGCGGAAAGGGGCTATTGTGTTTTCCCCTGCAACTACCTAGGCCCTATATTATTTGACATTTTGTGCCTTTTGTATTTCACCAACCAGTATTGTTTGTTCTGCTGTTTGTGTTTTATATTTTGGTTAACCCTGTCTTTTGTCAACTGGATGAATATGTCTATGATTGTAAGTGTCTAACCTTTGTTGAATCCTGCCCCCTTGGGGCATTGTAGTGTCCCCTATACCCCCTGGTTTATACTGGTCATGTTCCCAGTACTGTTCTCTCATTAAAAGGTGTATAGTTAAGTCCCCATTGGTGGTCTGGCTTTGCTCTATAGGGGGAGGAGAGTCCCTACACCTCCCACAGTGCTTGTACACCGCTTTGATGCCTTCAATTGGAGAGGGGGTACCTCTTGGAGTACCACCCAGGTTACAAGTGCATGTGTGCACCCTGACAACTGTCTGGGGCACAAGGGCACACCCCAGCCAACCCTTCCACAGCATGCTGAGCCATGGTTGGGGAGGAAGAGCCCCAGACTGGCAGGCTGACCCCAGGAGCCCAGTGCCAGTTGGGGCTGCTCTGACCTGGCTCAACCTGCTGCAGAACCAGGCACACATTCAAACGGTATACCTGGAAGCAATAAACTCTGAATGAATTTCACATGTAGATGTGCCCCGTTTCTCATATCCTTAAATTTCAGCCATAATTGTCATTTTTTTAAATTATTTTTTCCATTTTATAATAATGAGCAAAGAGTTCTGGCCATTGTGAAAGCAAAGATACTTATGGACTCCAAAGTTCTTTGCACTCTTCAGACAAAATCCTGAAATAATTAGGTGAGGGTTAAGCCAAAGTGGAAAATGTCAAGCTACTCCCCATCCTTAGTGTTCCACATTCTCAGTTTTTACCAATTTTTCACTGATAAACTCCCTGATTTATTTTTTTTAAGTCATTCAGTTTTTAGAATGACCCATTCCCAACTTGTGCCAGTTAACTGGGATTTGAATTGAAAAACAGGTGGTGCTGGCAAGCTAAAAGTGCTACTGGGCCAGTTACCCGAGGCACAGGTTTCCGGTCGGACATGAGGGGGGTGGTTGTGGCTGCCGCATGTGGTGTGTGGGGGGTGCCATGTGCTTCCTGCCGCTGCTCCCTGGGAAGAGCCTGGCACAGGACCCCAGGCTACAGCCCTCCTGGGGAGCACACAGCAGCAAGAGCTGCCCCACCGCCCCACACCCACTGACAGCTCCCCCCACTTTACTCCCCGCTGCAGCCCCAGAAGCAGCCAACAGGCTGAGCCATGCCCCTCCCCCCTCCCCTTCTCTAGTCCCAGCCTTACTCTCTCCCTCCCTCAACACTGACTTTTCCCCAATTTAAACTGATTTTTTCCTTTTCTTTTTTCCTTTTATCCTGATTTCATCCTGGTTTTTATGTTTCAAAGAGAAACCCTGAAAAATTCCCGGATTTTTTTATTTTTTAATTAAAAACTGAAAATGTGGAACGCTACCCATCCTGCATCAGGAAATGCTGCCTAATATACTCATGCCCTGCCAGAAGTTAATCAGCAGG
>NW_005842892.1:535527-542199 GCF_000455745.1 Alligator sinensis
AATTGAGGAACATTGACAGGTCTTCAGGTCTTTGATCCTGGTAGCGTGAGTCTTGGACAGTTAAACCCAGAGCAGGAAAAGTAATAATTAGGTTATATAACTGTGTTACCTAGACGTATATTAGATGGCCTATTTGTGAATCAATAGGTCAAATACTTGAAGCAGATATGAATACATTACTTTAAAGCAAAGAGTTTGTAATGTCAGCAGCCAACTCTTCTACAGCCACGCATAACATCAGTCCACTGAAAATGGCTGAAAAGACAGCTCAGTTTTTAAACTGGACATTCCAAACATTTAGTAATACATTGAAATCATAACACCAGACTTACTTTTGTGTTTCTTCTGTAAACGTAAATGAAAAGACAGGGCAGCAAGTATTGAAGTCCCTATGTGTAGTATAGTAATGCTGTGTTTAACACTAACAGGGAACCAAACACAATGTCCACAGGGATCGTCAGAAACTAGCAATTTGTAGAGTGATTTGCAGGGCTACACCTTTCCAGCATTATCCTATGGGCCATTATTATAATACCATAAATGAACCTACCTAAATTGTGGTGACATCTGCATTCATATTTGAACCCAAATTATGCATCTGCTTCCAAATTTATAAATGAGTCAAAACAAACAAACAAACAAGCAAACAAAAAACAGATCAGAAAACAACAACATTTTGGAAAAGTTTTGATCAAAGTCTGGATGCAAATTTTGTCATTTGGCACACTCTTTGGGAAAGAAAACTCATCAAGAGTAATGGAAATCTTGTTAAAGACCAGACTCAAAGTAGTATTACACAATAAATAAAGAATGGAGTATGACCTTGAGTGGAAAAATGTAGACAGAAATAGATATGCAAAATTGCGATTTTTTTAAAGCATTCAGTGGATATTATAGAGTTTCGATATCTACGTTTAAAAAGAAGGCAACATTGTCCAAGCATCTGTCTGGGTTTAATAGCAAGCAAAGGCAACAAATAGAAATAGAAAAAGAAATAAAAAACAGGAAAAGGGTGGAGGGGAAGAGATAGCAATCAACATTTAAATAAAATCTTTAAAGTATAGAAAATTGATGAAGGAAGCTAAAGAAAAACAAAAATACATATTTTGAGGGAACAATATCGTGGCGGAAAGGACAAAGGTGTTACAGACTATGGTTTTGTTTTAATATTCCTGGTCTAGATGTGTGCATGTTGTAATAATGTTACATGCCTGTTTCCCCGACTAGATTGCACATGGGAGAATGAAGGAACTACTAGTATTTGAAGTCAGAGCTGAGAGATTGGTCTACATGCTCTACTGGGAGTACTGAGCCAGCAAGCAGCAAATAGATAATTGTCCTATGTTAGCACATCAAAAAGACTTCAAAACAAATAGATGAAGAGACACCCTGCTGTCTCTGGTGCAGGGAGGGTTGAAAGTAAGGACATTACAATCCAGAGAAGATTCTGAAAGGGGAGATACCCAAAGACAACCAGGGGATGAGATATGCAGCAAGAGGGCAGCTTGGGCGGCTGTAAAGAGAATATCTAGGGTAGTTTTGGGGCATAGAGTCTGCTTGGGCAGCAGGGTGCAAGGTCTCTGCCTACTGCTGTTGTCCAATAAATGTGCTAAAGAGCTGACCACTTCACTGCTTGGACCTTGGGCATGCTCCTTTTCACTTTGAAGAAGTAAAGGAGACAAACTAGAGGGTCTCTCTCTCTGAGGAAGCGCCATAGATAACCAGGAGGATGGTGGGAGGAGGAGAGTGTTTGAGACCAAAAGGCAGGATTTGTAGTTTCGGGAGCCAGGACTCATCCAATCTAAAAGCTACCCTTGATCTCTTGGTCTGGCTTCTAATCAAACATGTTCCAGTGGGGAAACCATGACATAAGGCCAATAAGGAGGAGCTCTTTTCCAGTACCGTAGGAACTACTGAAATGTTAGCAATGGTATGGTTACATTAATTATTTTACCATCCCCACCTAGTAGTCATGACATACAAAAGGCAGGGTAGTTTAATAAATATCCCTATTCTGCACTTTGACAGAATTGGGATGATATACTCTCATAACCTGAAGGTAGTACAGAATTTTCCAACCCTTTAGTAGCCAAAAAGAATGTTAAACAAGATCTACTAAGGCTAAACATTTTAAAATAATCAGAATTAGATAATTTTTCATTCTAGAATCCTAAAAAACAGCTGGAAGATCTTTGGCTCACTACTTTTTAAATACATTTTGGAATGTCAGGAAATTCCAAAAGGCTGATTGATTTTAAATATGCCCCAAATTAGCAGAGAGTAAATAAATCATCTAGATGGAAACATGGTGGTTAGCTTGGAAAAAAACAAAACTGAAATGTTGATGCAAGACTCAACTGATTCTGCTAGAGAATTAGGACTGGAAAACAATGAAAGTCAAAATGATTTGATAGAAAATGTCATCAAACATGTTTGAATACATTATTCAATGAGACTTCAAGGCTGGTTATTAAAACAAACTGCCCAAATATTATATTTAGACTTTTGTAAGATATTTAACCTTAATTCCTCATTATTGTCAATCACATCACATTCTCTTTAAAAACTGCACTACACAATATAATCAGGGATCCTGGTTTTCTCTGTTTAAAAATTGCAAATTCTCCGATTAAAAAACCCAAAGTCTGAAATTAAAGTGGAATGCCACTAATATATATTATTAGTGGCATTCCACTTTAATGTCAGACTTCGGGTTTTTTAATTGGAGAATTTGCAATTTTTAATATAATAATTGATATATATCAATATAGATCAAAATATATCAAGATATAGATATAGATAGATATACATATATCAATCGAACACAATTTGTATTAATATATTTACAAATTTAAAGCAATCTCGAAGCCTACCACTGCCTCAATCACTATAATAAAATTAATTCAATCGCTATAATAAAATAAATTCTAAGTACTTATACATTCTGGCATTTGATTTTGGGTTTTTTATCATGGAAAAATTAGAGTTCTCCCTGCCCCCTTCACTCACCAGGATGCCGGTCCAGGCCCCTCACTCCTCACCCACAGCCCCCCAGCCTTGCTGGTGCCCCTCACTCCCCACCCACAGATCCCACCCCCATAACCCTGCTGGAGGGGGCCCCTCAGGCCCAGGAATCTAGGTCCTCAGCCCCCTGCCGCCCCGTAGCAGCACTCAAGCCCCAAAACCACAGCACCACAGGGGGCAATGGCTGCTGTGGTGGAGCAGAGCTTGGAGCCCGGCTCTCTCTTCCCAACGGGTGGCACAGTCAGAGTGGAGCCCATGGGGGAGACGGATGCGGGTTGTTCACTGCTGGCTCAGGCTCCCCTCTCTGCTGTCCTCCCACCCCAGCAGCAAAGCTGGGCAGGGAAGCAATTGCGGATGCAGTGTTTTCAAGTTCCATCCATAGCTTTCCTGAGCAAATGCACTCCTAGGAAAGACCAAGGGTCAGATCCTATTTTGCCTATTAGAATCTTATTCCCTCCTGCTTGAGTCCCTAAAAAACTACTAACAATAAAGGTGGTTAGACCTTCCTCCTCCTGCTACCCATTGCTTTTTGTGACTTTGTTTTCAGGTTAAGATGAAAGTGTGTTATAAAAATAAACGTTAACTTTTCAGGGACTTAAATGGAAAGATTCATAGATTGTAGAGTCGGAAGGGACCACAATGCATCATCGTGTCTGACCCCCTGCCCCAACAGGAAAGAGGACCAAGGTCAGATGACCCCAGTCAGGTGATTATCTATCCTCCTCTTGAAGACCTCCAAGCTAGGTGATAGCACCACCTCTCTTGGAAGCCCATTCCAGATCCTGGCCACCCATACTGTGAAAAATTTCTTCCTAATATCTAACCTAAATCAGGGAGCTAGCCACTATTCCTCCCCTCCCATCTTGGGGAGTGCTCTGGGATACTGGGAGACAGGAATACCTGTTCACATGTTAAATTTGTCATGGAAATATTTCCTGCAACATAGAAGCTGCTGTTTTATCTTGCCTCCTCTTGAAGACCTCCAATCTAGGTGATAACACCACCTCTAGCACCTAGAAAGGAAGAGGACCATATTTAGATTTGTAGTAAGTGGACTAGAATCCAACGCTAATGTAATAGGTAGTTTTAGCTCCTAACTACACATCTAGGCATCCAAATCATTGGTTCCAGTTTCCCCAAATGATGTGCTGGAATGATGTATGCATGTGCATGTGTACACGTGTGTGTAGGCATATGTGCACATTTTTACACACACACGTTTGAGCTTGTTTCCTTGACAAAGCATCTCTAAACAAACATTTCAATAGCAGGACCTTTTTAAAAAAACAGATTCTCCTTTCAGAACCAGAACACAGAAGCCGGCATCTAGCACTCTAAGAAGGGATAACAAAGATGTCCCATCAGACGTTTTACAGAAAAATCTACAATTACTTGCCTCCAGCACCATACATTTTGTACTGCACAGGCCTTTTCTCCCTCCTCCACCATTACTGAACACCCGAAACATCAACTGAATAAACGGAAAGCATACTTCCCTGCAAATTATTCCTTCAGTCTCAGTCTGTTCTTATATTCATCATGTTTTACATTTTGCAGCTGTGTCCATTAGTTCTACCTCCTGTTCAGTATCATTCACACTAGCTGCTCTTATGGCAGGGCTGGACAGCTGTGTCACAACCCAAAGGGTGTGATTTTTGTTTTTGTGTGCTTCGGCACTGCTAAATTGTCCCCGCTAAATTGCAGCTTCCTTGCACGGTGGAGTTTTCTGCTGCAAAAGAGAACCCCGGTGCAAGGGAGAATTTCCCGCCAACTTGAAGCTTTCTTTGCAGGGTGCATTTCTTTGTTGCAGCACAGAAATGCTCATTGCAAAGAGTTCCCGCCATTTGTATGCTAATTCGAGTCCCATTATTGGCCAGTTCTAAATTATTCACACGTGGCGGCTAGTGATTGGCTTGCTAGCCGTATAAGAGGCTTGAGTGGTTTCCGCCCAAGTTGGAGGACTCCACGAACAAGGGAGGAGGAGACTTCACACTGTGTGAAGATCTCTAAGCGCTGTGGATCCTTACAGACCCAGCGCATTTCAAGCAGGCAACAGAGGTCTGATCAACCTCTAGCCTCTCCCCGTCCCACATGCAAGGGAACCGAACCCACGGAGCCTAGCAAACTTCGTGTGAGTCCTTGCCGGACGACTCCAGAGCTCTTCTACCCGGGTTCGAGTCCTGCAGGTTTATTTTCCCGTCGCCGGAACCCTATGCGACGTACCCTCGTGCCCTGCAGGTTCGAGTTTTTGTTTTCTTTTCTCTCTGTAACTGCAACTTAAGCAAGCTTTCCAGCCTACACCACTGCCATCTCAGTGTAAGTAAATAATCTTTTAAACTACCGCTACACGTCCGTGCCTAATTCCAGCTCGAAGGCCTTCCCTCTCCGCCCCGGCGTGCCCGGGCTGCTGGCCACAGCCCGCGTGCAGTGCGAAAAGGGCTCGGGTCGCTCCCGGCCCGCACAAGCTGCACATGAACAAATGGCTCCAGGAGTCTGGCCCTTTCTTTTAAACAAAATAAAGATAGTGAAGGATAAAACTGAACATTGAAGGCAAAGTTAATCTCAGTTCTCACAATAGGCAATGCCTGATAGACATTACATTAAATTCTCAGTTTTTATCTGTTGTTTTAATGCAACAAATTGCTCTATTATTTTTTCATAATCAGAAAAATAAGTGAAAGCTAAGAGTTGGCACTTTCTGAGGGGTGCCTTGAGTCTAACAATGCTGAGAACCACTGCAGTAATCACAAGGCTTCGACTTCTTTCAGAATTAAAGAAGCATTAGGCCAGGCAAATAAACACAAAGCTAAAATGCTAAATTTTCCAACCAGTTGTTTGTGGTTTTCCCCATCTACATAATCAAAGCTGGTAGCAATTATTCTCCTATTTCACAGGGACTTGAATAAGAGGGATACAAAACTGGACTGCCTAAATTAGAAGGGATGAAAAATGTGTTTGGCTCTTGAATGTAAAGAAACCCTGTAGTTGCTGGTCTGACTGCCTCCATCAGTAGGAAGCTGGTCAGGAGCAGACTCTCTGCTTACCTTTCAGTTTGACCACAGCTATGGCTGGGGGGTGGGAAAGGAGGGTAGAGATTCTAAGATCTTTCTCTGCAGCTTGCAGAGATGTGTAGTTATTTAGCATTCATTAGCTTTTAAAGTAAAAACTTTAGCAAGACATTAAGTGCAAATCCATTTTCTTGTGCAGGGACTCCCCCACCGTGTTTCAAGACGGACTCGAAGGGAACACCTCAAGACCTAAGGTTGAGGAGGACCAGGTTAGAGTGCTTCTGGAGGGGCTGGACGTGTTCAAGTCAGCAGGTCCAGATGCTCTCCACCCCAGGGTGTTGAGGGAGCGAGCAGGGGTTATTGCTGGGCCCTTGGCACGGCTTTACGAGCGCTCGTGTTGCTCGGGCCAGGGGCCAGATAATTGGAAGATAGCCAACGTGGTCCCCATCTTTAAGAAAGGGAGGAGGGAGGACCCGGGCAACTATAGGCCTATCAGTCTTACCTCAATCCTGGGGAAACTCTTTGAAAAGATCATCAAGGAGCACATCTGTGATGGGTCGGCATCGGGGATGATGCTCAGGGGCAACCAGCACGGTTTCATTAGGGGCAGGTCATGTCAGACCAACCTGATTGCCTTTTA
>NW_005842892.1:542829-555527 GCF_000455745.1 Alligator sinensis
GAGAGGCTACGGGACCTGAACCTGTTCAGCCTTCACAAGAGAAGGCTGAGGGGGGACCTGGTGACCATCTGTAAACTCACTAGGGGGGACCAGAAGGGTTTGGGGGAGACCTTGTTTCCCCCAGCCCCCCCCCCCAGAGTAACAAGGAATAACAGCCACAAGTTGTTGGAGAGTAGGTTTAAATTAGACATCCGTAGGAACTACTTCACAGTTAGGGCGGCTAGAATTTGGAACCAACTTCCAAGGGAAGTGGTGCTGGCTCCTACCCTGGGGGTCTTTAAGAAGCGGCTCGATGCCTACATGGCTGGGGTCACTTGAGCCCAGTTTCCCTCCTGCCCAGGCAGGGGGTTGGATTTGAAGATCTACAAGGTCCCTTCCGACCCTACTTCTATGATTCTATGAAGTGCCAAAGGTAACACTTGACATTTTAGCGTACAGGTGTTTTTCTCCTTGTTATAGAATCACAGAAATGTACGGCTAGAAGGGTCCTTTAGGCTAGGATCTGACATTACACATAAACCAATTTAAGTGATCAGAAATTGGTTTAAACCTGTAACAGAACATAAGTTCAGTGCCCATAAACCAGTTTCAAAATGGCTGAAACTGGTTTAAGATAAACCTGGTTGAATGTAATATCAGACTGATTTGGGTCAAACCAGTTTATGCAATGTCTGTCCCAGACCCCTTCCTGGTTTAAGTTAAACCAGAGTCCCTCAGCATCCCAGATGCTTTGCAGCCCTGGGCTGGGCTGAGCCATCTGCTCCAGAGAACAGACTACTGCTACCAGGCAGGTCTCGGGTTCCTTGACAACGACCTACTTCTTTTGTGCAGGGGGAATGCTCGGGTGGGATGGGCTTCACCTCTTCCCTAAAGGCAAGTGTGTCTTTTCTTCCAGGTTGGCTGATCTCATACAGCGTGCTTTAAACTAGCTTTGCCGGGGGATGGGGCCACAGGGGGAAATGACAACGCTTCCCAGCCAAGAGAGGTGATGAACACAAGAAGTACCTAGGTAAGTAGCTGGGGTCCGGATAGTTCTGGGATCAGGGGGGCGGTGCATACACCTACAGGAGGCCTTAAATACCTCTACACTAATGCTCATAGTATGGGGAACAAGCAGAAGGAACTTGCCTCCTGCTAGCTAACACAAACCTGGACATAATGGGGCTCACTGAAATGTGGTGGGATTCAACCCATGACTGGGCGGTAAACATCAAGGGCTATAAACTGTACAGGCGGGATAGAACGGGGAGGAAAGGTGGGTGTGTGGTGCTCTATGTCATAGAGTCCTCAACAAACAGCATGGGGTCAGAGGAGGGGCAGACTGAAGTGCTCTGGGTTAGATCAAAGACAACAAGAAGTCCTTTTTTAAATACATAGGAAGTAAAAAGAACGCACTGGGTAACATGGGGCCCCTGCAGGACACGCTTGGCAAACTGGTGGTTGCACCAGATGATAAAGCTGACCTCTTTCACAAATACTTTGCCTCCATATTTCTGAGCAGGGACCGGAATATCCCCCACCCCACTGGGATCCTGAACAAACTCAGGAGAGGCACAGCCAGGCCCAGGGTCAGAGAGGACCTGGTCAGGGAACTTCTGGTGGGACTGGATATCTTCAAATCAGCAGGTCCAGATGATCACCACCCAAGGGTGCTGAAGGAATTGGCAGAGGCCATTGAGGGACCCCTGGAAAAGCTCTACAAGCATTCGTGGTGTTCTGGTGAGGTGCCAGAGGATTGGGAAAGGGCCAATGTGGTCCCCATTTTCAAAAAAGGGAGGAAGGAGGACCCAGGAAACTATAGGCCCGTTAGTCTTACCTTGGTCCTGGGGAAGATCTTTGAGAAAATTTTCCAAAAACACATCTGTGAGGGACCAGCAGGGGAAATTATGCTTAGGGGCAACCAACATGTGTTCATTAGAGGCAGGTCCTGTCAGACCAACCTGGTGGCCTTCTACAACCAGGTCACAAAACCCTTGGATGCGGGTGTCATGGTGGATATAGTCTTACTGGTCTTTAGGAAGGCCTTCAACACTGTCTCTCACCACATTCTCATCAAAAAATTAGGCGACTATGGCATCAATGCCTACACAGTCAGATGGGTCACAAATTGGCTGGAGGGTCACACCCAGAGAGTGGTGGTGGACAGGTCATTTTTGACCTGGAGGGATGTGGGCAGTGGGGTTCCTCAGGGCTCTGTCTTTGGGCCTGCCCTGTTCAACATCTTCCTCAGTGACTTGGACGAGGGAGTGAAAAGTACCTTGTTCAAGTTTCCAGATAAAACTAAGATGTGGGGAGAAGTGGGCACGTTAGAAGGGAGGGACAGGCTACAACTAGATCTGGACAGGTTATAAGGGTGGGCGGATGAGAATAGAGTGGGTTTCAATACTGACAAGTGCAAGGTACTGCACCTGGGGAGGAAGAACCAGCAGCATACCTACAGGCTGGGGAACTCCCTTGTCATCAGCACAGAGGCAGAAAAGGATCTTGGAGTCATTATTGATTCCAAGAAGAACATGGGCCGCCAATATGAGAACGTGGTCAGTAAAGTCAACCGCACCTTGTCATGCATCCACAGATGCATCATGAGCAGGTCCAAGGAGGTGATCCTTCCCCTCTATGCAACATTGGTCAGGCCACAGTTGGAGTACTGCATCCAGTTCTAGACACCGCATTTCAGGAGGGATGTGGACAGCATTGAGAGGGTCCAAAGGAGGGCCAATCATGTGATTGGGGGGGAACAGGGCAGGCCCTATGAGGGGAGGCTACAGGACCTGAACCTGTTCAGCTTCCACAAGAGAAGGCTGAGAGGGGATCTGGTGGCCATCTATAAACTTACCAAGGGGGACCAGCAGGGAATAGGAGAGACCCTGTTCCCCCGAGCACTATCAGGAATAACTAGGAATAACGGCCATAAGTTGACTGCGAGTAGGCTCAGGCTGGACATCAGGAAGCACTACTTCACAGTCAGGGTGGCTAGGATCTGGAACCAATTTCCAAGGGAAGTGATGCTTGCTCCTACCCTGGGGGTCTTCAAAAGGAGGCTAGATAATCATCTCGCTGGGGTCATTTGACCCCAGCATTCTTTCCTGCCCATGGCAGGGGGTCGGACTTGATGATCTGCTCAGGTCCCTTCTGACCCTACAACTATGAAACTATGACTTGCCCCATGCCTCTCCTCCCTAGCCAGACCTCTGGGGCAGATGGCAGGCACTACAAGGTCTGCCCAGATTCCTCCTGCCCCACCACCCCCACCACTCACTGCTCAAGCAGAGATCCCCTCCTCCCTCCATCCCATCCCCCACAGCATGGACCCCAGCTCCACAGATCCTAGGCATGTGGTATCCTAGTTAATGCTGAGAGGGTGGGGGTGTGTGTGTGTGTGTGTGTGTGTGTGTGTGTGTGTGTGTCCAGTTTCACTGGGACAGCAAGACAGAACAGTGTCCGCTTAGGGCTTTTTGGAGCTAATCAACAGGTCAGCTGGTAATGTCCCTCCATTCCTTCCCTGGAAACAGCTGTTTAAAAAGAGCATGAACTAATGAAAGATGCTTTTGTTTTGTTGATGGGCTGATAAACTCTGTGTTATCAGCCTTTGTTAGTTTGCAGCCCTGTCAGGTTTGCAGACAGTATGAAGAAGCAGGGAGAAGGAGATTGAAAAGCTCAGCATCATCAACAGATGCATGCACTACACACACCCCTTTTGCCTCAGAGTGGTAGCCAGGGGCTGGGGGCTGGCAACAATCCTGCCCCTTGAGCAGTGAGTCTGGAAAAGTCTGGGACTCTCCTGCCACTTGAGCAGCAAGCGGGAAAAAGCCTGGGATGGTGCAGATCTGGGGTGGGGTTTACACCCCTCTCTAATCAGAGCATCCTGCTGGGGCCTGGCCATACACCCCCTACCCCACCCCGCAGCTCAGCACTATGAAAGGGAAGGGAGGGTTCTCTCTAGCACCCCCCAGCTTGTAGCCTCAGGCACTGCAAGTACGTGCCTGCATTTCTTCAGTCCAGAGAGGATGTCTATATGATTGCAAACCAGTTCAACCTAGGCAGGTTAGACTAACCTGCAAAGATTGAATCAATTCAGGCTCGGGCTTTTTGAATGTCTGTCCCTAGATTTAGAGTTCATCTAGTTCAACCTCCCTGCTTGAGGCAAGATCATCTCTATCTAAAGCAGTCTACACAAATCCATTGTCTAGCCTATTAGCAAAACCACACAGTCAACCCTGACACAGCCACATGACATAACACCCTAAACTGCCACAAGTAAATCAGGGCTACCACAGTAGCCAATGTCCTGCTGCTGCAAGGGTTGTTAAAATGTTCTCCAGAGATCCAAGGAAGATTGCTACATTCCCTGCTACAGACAAAGACAAACCCCCTGACAATTGGTACCAACTTGACCATGAGGTAAAATTCCTGTATGATCCCATATATGGCAATTGGTTTGACCCTGAGCAGAGGGGCAAGACCTTCTAATTAGGAACTTCTGAGTTTAAGTCCCAGAAGAAGCACTAGTATACCCCAGTCAAAGTCCCTAGCTTTCACTTCAGCCAACACCCAATGCTTATGAGAAAGACAAACCCCACTCCCTCCCTCCCCCGCCCAATCCCCTGCCCTGATACATGTAGCAGCAGGAGGGGGAAATTCTCATTCCTGTCCCCTTGTGAAAACCAAGCAAAGCCAAGAAGCATAGGAAACATACACAGTAGAACAAAGGCACAGCTACTTCTACATAATCCCTGAAGAATGCTTGTCCAACTTCTTCTCGAACACCTCCAGTGATAGAGATTCCACTACATCCATAGGCCGTGTATTCTACTGCCTTACTGTTCTAACAATGAAGAAGCTTTCTGGATTTTTAATCTAAATCTATTTTGCTCAAACTTCAAGCCACTAGTCCACAACCTGCTCTCTCTCTCCTTCTTTATGGCAGTCCTTCAAATATGTAGACCACTATCATATCTACTCTTAAGCAGCTCCTTCCCATAATTATTCCACACATGTCCTTAGCTAACTTTTGGACATCACTGTCTTCCTTTATGAGATATGCACATGTACAAAATGTTGGAGTATTTCAGGTTTGGGACTTCCAAAAATACATGTGTGGACTAATATGTTCAAATTCTGCACTTAGACTCATTATTCCTCCCAACGTTGCCATGAAGCAGTAAGGTGCCTTTGACTAAAACCATTCTTCCCATAGAGATCTTCATAGTTCATATTTTGAAAAAAGACTGGAAGATAACCTGAATGTCCTGGTGAATATTTTCTACTTTAAAAATAACAGCTTTGTCTAGTTATGTTATTAGGCCTCAAGTGGGAAAGGACCTAGCTATCAAACATAAATGTCAATCTCAACTTAATAAATAGTTGTTCATTATTTTATTAATAACACAGAGCAATTTATAAATCTTATGGATACATTGGAAAATGGACAACAAGAGTCAAAACTATAAATATATCACAGGCATAAAAGAACATACTTCATGAAAGTATATGCAGTGGTACTAGTAGGTCGTTTCAGAACTATGCTAGGAAAGTTTTGTGGAAAATCATTTCAGTTTACTTGGGCCTATGGCAGAAATCAGGCAGGTAAAAACCAGCAGAGATGAAGCAATGACTAGAATTTTTACTAGTAGCAGAGAGACACCTTGATGATTGTAGAAAGATTGTGAGTACCTTTCCACATGTTTCCAGTGTTTGTTACCAACTGCAAATAGTCAAATAACAACATTAGTATGAATAGAATACTTCATCACTAGGCATCACTGATCCAGAGGATACTTATCAGTTCTAACTATGGATTTTATTGCAAGGACCTCTTTTGGGAACTCAGTCTAGAAGATGGGAAAGAACACCTTCCATGCTTGTTTTTGTATTTCAAGTTACTTAAGCACCTTGATTTATGTTATTAGTACTGCTTGGCTTTTCTCCTAGAAAATCATAACCAAAAGAGGTGGAAGACAGCTTTGCGCAAGCATTTTATTTATTCATAGTGTGTACAGCACATATAGTGCATATTGTGCTTTTGTACTCTAAGTAATGGCTGTTCTCTGCTGAGGTAAATTGTGTCAACAAGGAGTCTTGTGCACTACTAGCCTTTTGTTAAATGACTGAACATTGTGTAAAGACATATTGTAACTTCTAGACTACTGCTATGTTAGTCTTTCTCCTTTTGTTATGGCCATAGACCTTTTTTTTTCCCTTTACAATAGACTGGTTTCCCTGCTGAGTGATCTTAATGCTCACAGAACACATCTGTTGCTCATGTTGTTCAGACACAAAAGCAATTTATATTTTGCCAGTCACATAAACTTCTCTTACTGATTGTGCCATTTTATTGAACAGGGGGACCTAAAGAACATTAATACTGTGACCCCAGGTAACCTTTGCAATTATCTGAATGCAGTATCCCATTAGTTCTTTTAAAGTCTGTTTCCTCCCTCTTGAGCCCCACCTTTTTTTTTTTTTTTTAATAACTATAATGATGCTTGAGGGTTCTTGCTTGTAGTTATGTTGGTCCAAGGACACAGGCAGACAAGATTCTTTGGGTAAATGTGATATCTTTTATTAGACCAACTAAATACTTGGAAAAATTGTACTTTGCAAACTTTCAGGCACAAACACCCTTCTTCTTGGACCCAATTCTGAAAGAGATCTTTCCAGAACCACCCACCCTACCCTTTAAACAAGCACTAAACCTTGCTAACCTCATCACCAGAAGCAAACTTCCTATGGCCCAAATCACACTGAACGGATCCAGATCATGCCAGGATAAGAAATGTAAAACCTACCAACGCAACTCCACCACTCCCACAATAACTACACCCCCACAACAGAACCATCACCATTCCTAGATCTTACACCTGCACCTCCAGAAATGTTACACATCTCATCCAGTGCACTAAATGTCCTGATAAAAAAAGATAAAATATACAAATATATATTTGCATACCTTCAACCCAGTAGGAAGTGTGCTCTATTCACTTTTCCAACTTTGCATGACTTCTTTTCCACAGCCTCAACATTGTCTCAACAACAGTATACAGATGCCCTGGATTCATCTGCTGTTACAACATCTGGATCAAGAGCTGAAGGCCAAACAGGAAGAGACATTTTAGATAAATGCAGTAACATTTACAAGTCTGGCTACCTCCAGGTTGTAGCTCTTAGCTATTGAGAATGCTAAAATACACCAATAACCGTGAAACCCACCAGCAGCTTCTACTTTAAATATTTGAATATTCAAGTTTGCAGGCCCTTGCTGACCCGAGCTCACCCTTAGTGCAGCTTGAAGGGAACTGTTCCACAACAAGAGGCCCAAAGTAATCTTTGGGCACAACTTCAACAAGTATGGAATTAAAAAAAATAAATGACTGAAGGCCAAATAAAGATGAGCCTAGGAAAAGAGTCTAGAGAAGCTGTCTAGCCCAAATGAACAGAAAAGGAAGGTGACACAGCTGATAGCTAAAAAGATTTGAAAAATACCTTTGAATTTTTAAGCATTCCATGCAAGCAGCTCCTAACCCTGGAGAGTATTCAAAATTGAAATCATCTGGGAGTGAAACCTTCGTCCCACTAAAAAGAATGGGATGTCTGCCACTGAATTCAATATGGAGTGCAGAAAGAAGGGACAGTATTTTATCACAGGTTTTTAACCAGGAGCTTGAAAGAGAAGATGTGAGAGGCAAGGAGGAATACAGCAGTTTATTTATCATTCAAACTGCCACACTTTCAGGACTCTGCACATTTCTCTCTCAGCTTTTGGTTTCAAGCAAGTAAAGCACCATCTTCAACCCAAATAACACCAATATTAAGCACAAATTCAAGCACTTTGCTGAAAAGAGATGGGCTTGTAAGGACTGTATTTCTCTCTCCTCCTCTCCCTGCTTGCTCTGTCTAAGCCTTTCTGTTCACCCCTCCCTTTTTTTACTGTTGTGCCTTCCTCCATGTTGCTTATTATGCCCAGCTGTACAAAACACCTCTCCTGCTCTACTTAGTGAGGTGACCAGCAGCAAACCAGATAAAAAGAACCTTTTTTCCTTACAAGGTCATGTGGCAGAAAAATACCAGAGTGAGGGCTTATACTACAGGGCTCTTGATCCCCACTGTAGTGAGTTTCTGCTGTCTTCTCACAGCTACTATGTGGTATTTGGAAATTTACAGGTATTCGTGTCAGGTGTGGTTCATTTGGCAGCACTATATCCTCAAGTCTGCTTTGAAAAGTATCAACAGAAAGATTTTAGTGTATCGGTTACATTCCTTTTTTTTTCCCCTAAAGAAGAGCCTCAGGCCAAGACTGAGGTTTAATTTGCAAATCTGCATCTGAAGCACATAAAGTAACTCCTTGAGCAATACCTGGCTCTAGCTCATTGTCATGAGAATTAATTCAACCACAGAAAAAATTAAGCAACAGAGCAAAATGAAATTGGTGGGATTTCTGTTACTGATTGTCATGTATCTATCAACAAATATTTCCAGTCTCTGGATTAGAGTGGATGTAAATGTATTTCCATGCATAGCTAGACTTCAGCTAAGAGCAAGATGATCCATTGTTTTGGCCTCTTATTCCACCAAGAAAAAAAGCCACAAGGATCTTAGCTGAGACACATTTTTTGTCATTAAAATTTTATTATGATGTGTATTTAAAGTAAACATGTCCAGACAAAATTACCTCTTAGATATGCAGAGGGTAACACTGGCAAGAAGCTGTAACAGTGCTTAATCTATTCACAGTAGAACAATGAACAAGCTCCTTTCAGTTATGTTAATATGTTGGGTTCTCAGAGGGAAACATAAGAGCCATGATAAAACATAAATTATGTTTATAAATTGCATAATGTATAAACTGAAGTTGCCTGTAATATTGATGAATAGAAAGAAACCCATCCAAGATAAAGATAGATAAGATTTATAAGAGGTCAGAGTTTTGAGAGAGAACTTTATATATAAGCAAATAAAATTACTCTCTCTATTTTGCTAGGTACTCAGATATAGTGATGAGTGGCTATTTAAGCAGGACATATCTAGGCTGAACTGTCCATTGGTTCTTTTCCTCCAGCTTCCCGTATTTAGAAGCATAGGAAGTCTTAATTTTGTGGCTGTCCCCTTAGCCATCATGCTTACCACCCACTGATGGATCTGTCCTCCACAAATTTATCCAGCCTCCTTTTGCATCTTGTTAAATTATTGGGCTCAACAACACCCAGCTCATATGGATGTTCAGTAGTACAACCAAGAACAGAGCACAGATCTCTTGACAAGAAATCCCACTTGCTGAGCTATGTGGCTAGCAGTTTACCACACAAATCCAGAAGAACTAATAGGTTTTCAGGTGGACAAACAGGAGTCTAGTTAGGTAACCATTAATCCATGATGTGACTGAATATGATTTGTGTTTGCCCCCTTAGCCTATCTGTATTACTTTTTTAATTTGTGGCTGGAGATCTGAACAGATCTGTGCAAACTGCCTCTATTCTACATAGCAACATAGATCAAATGAGGCACAGAGCGATTTACGGGACTTTTGTACACTTGACCAAAAACATTATCTTCATGTTTTATGCTCTTACACCACTTCCTGGTGCTGGCTAAGGGCTGAGCTGGATTCCAAATGTATTTGTGGGTCCAAAGATGAAGCAGTCTATTTCTTATTACATGTAGTGACAGGGGCTGGCCCAGGGCCGGGTCTCAACATCGGCCCACCCATCTGTCTAGGACCTGCCCAGTCTCACCTGCCATGACTTGATGAACAATTTAATTTAATAAGCAGGAGGCTGCCCATAACTGCCCTGATGCCAGAGGGTGCTATCTACTCAAAGCCCTTAAAGTGGCAAACACTTTAAGTACTTGTAGACCAAGGTGCTCTAAGACACAAGTATAGTCAATTGAATGTGGCAATGCTAATAGTAAATTATGCTTACCAATGTGGTTATGTTTTCAGATTGACTGGATATTTAAATACTCTCCAGTGCCTCAGCATGCTAGACTAGTGGAGAAAATTTGAGTCATATAATTTGAAGCACAGACCATACTGGAGAGAGCTGTATGAGTTATTGTTTGCCTCAGCTCTCTAATAAAATGTGGTGATGTATGCATATGCACGTTTTTAAGAGCATCTTTTAACAGTCTCTCCCCCACTCCCCTCCCCGCTCTCTCCCTGGGAAAAGAAACAAATCTAAATACGTTACAGATCACCATTAAAAAGCCATTCCAAAAACCAAAACCTATAGTTGCTGTGTGGCTGTTCCCAGTGTTCATTATAACATCAGCTCATCCTTAGCTTCAATTTTAAATTGTGTCTGTAAAATTTTCTGAAACCAGAAGTGAAATCCTGACTGCTCTGAAGTCAGTGGCAAACCACCTTGGGGTCAGGTTTTCACTGAGGTGATCAGGTTTCTACATGTTTCCAAATACAAAAAGAATTCTGCTTTTCAACAGAAACAATTGCTTAATTCCTTTCTATAGTAATCATCTCAGAATTGAGCATAATTGCTTCCCCAGGATCATTAGCTGGCAAAAACATAATTGGCGGCAAATCTGGATTTCACTATTTCACTCAGACTACCAGACAATTAATTTGTAAACCATTTAGCTGCCCAACTTTTTCTGAAGGGGAGGCTTTATATCAAGCAGCTGATGGAGAGTGGGGGACAGCAGGCTGTGCTTATTATTTAGAAGAGTTATTTCAGAATGATGACCTTAGTAGACAGTTCCCCTGTGTTTGTTGAACTGTTTGGAAACAGACTGGAGAGGGAATAATAGGTCATTAGTAATGATGCGGATATGAAATGGAGTCTTGTTGCAAGCTAATGTTTTCATCATCTCTCATCTGTTCCATGGCTTAGCTGAAGTGAGCTAGCCCTTTCTGTCCACTGTTAAAGAGGCAAGTGTCAAGTCTAGATCACAGAGCCACAGCTGGAAAAAACATCTATAATTCCTGTCCGTGAAGAGACCTGGAGTTTCAACTATTGTAGAAATGGTTTCTGCACATGGTAGGTATAGTGGTAGGTAAGAAAGCTGCTCTGCCAGTTTCTCCAAGTACTGTTGAAGTGATGTTGTAGCATTATGGTCCAGGAATTGAGTTGGGCAAGGATCTTTGTGAATGATTATCTTATTTGACCAAAACCATAGTCAAAATAAAGGGATGTATTTAGTAGCCATGTTGGTCTGAGACAAAAAGAAATGCAGAACTCTTGGTTCAGAGATGATACTTGTTATTAGTTGGAATGAAGACAGACAAACTTTTAAACGCAAGGCATTTGTCATCAGGTCTGCTGATGCCTTTCATTTGAGATGCCTCACATGCCATGTACGTCTTGTATGCCATGCTGCCTCTTAAACTGCAGGGCTGTGCCTGCAAGGGACTGTGGGTTCTGATTAGTAGCAGAGCTAATTAGTCTGCCCCAAAGTGCCTCATCATATAGGTAGACTGTTTCTGGTTTAAGGAGACAACACAGAATGTTTGAGCACGTTTATCGTGCAGACACGGCCTTAGAGAACAGAGGCATCTACGATTTTAGGAGCCTAAAATTCTGTGCCACCACGCCTTGGCACCTATCACTCACCTATGTCATCCTGAACTTCACAGATTAGGCATCCCTGGGCCTACATTTGCTAAAAGGCCTGATCCAATAGGTGTGCTCAGAGCATGCCTAATTCACACAAACAACACCGAGTTCAGCACAAAACATGCTAGCCACCTGAGCTGAAAACTGTGACCATAGAATGAGCCATGGATAGTCATCTCTTACATCATAGCCTAATGGTTAAAATGCTTACTAGGAAGTTGAAGATGTGGGTTCAGTGCCTTCTTCAGCCTGACTGGTTTCAAAACTATATCTCTTACCTCGCAGAAGAGTGCATCCACCCCTCTTTTGAAACACTGACATTGGACAGAAAGGAACACAAGATTCACAGACAGAGTACCTAAGAGACTGTATCTTAATACTCAACCTCACCTCACCCAAGTCCCTTTGTGGATTTAGCCCTATGTTCCTTGGAACAGGACCCTGTTGTATTTATAAAGCGTCTCGATGAACAGAATATACCTGGATGTTGTGATTGGAGGGACAGTCACAAACGTATTCCAGTCACAGCCCAGGTGTGACAGGCTACTTGGCACACCTGTCACTGTAAGCGAAGGCAGACAGTGTGAGAAGCAGGCTACAGGGGTCAGTTAGAGTCAACTGCAGGGGGCCAGGTTTGAAGCATATAAGCCCAGGGCCTGAGCTGGTTGGGCAGTCTAGCCATGAGAGAAGAGCTTGGTAGCAGCAGGGCTTCTGGGTCACGTCTGAGCTGGGGAAGTAACTTTGGTGGTTTGTGGAAGGGGCTAAGGGGAGGAAAGGAGGTCCCAGATAGCCCAGAAAGGAGAGAGGGCCAGAGAGCTTGAAGGCATATAGCCCAGGAAGGGACAAGTGTCAGCCAGGCCAGAAAGCCCAGGAGGGGCCAGGGAGCCTGAGGGTCTCACTAGCCCAGGAGTGGGGCCAGGGCCTAGAGATGGGTGGAAGGCCAAGGAGGGCCACAGCTGGAGACACATGGGGCCAGGGGAGGCCAGGAGTCTTACTACCCTAGGAGTGGATCCAGGACCCAGAGAGATAGGCTAAAGACCAGGGGTCACAGCTGGAGGCCAAGGAACCTGTAGCCCCAGGGGGTAAAGACGGGCTGAGAGCCTGTAGCCCAGGAGGGGTGTGTCAGCAGGGATG
>NW_005842892.1:555558-558881 GCF_000455745.1 Alligator sinensis
AGACTTGGGTGTGTTGTAAGGGGCAGTCAGAGCCACAAAATAAGCCCTTAAGGCAATGAGCATGGACACCTGTGTTCATAAAAGGAGATCTGACTTGGGAAGCCCTGGGGCAGCTTCCCTTTTCCTGAAAGTAGCATTTCATCAAGGTTTGGCAGGTGAAGAGTAAGGGGAAGTACCCAAAGAGGCACAAACTAAATAAGGGCTTCAGGAGGATCATGGCCTCCCCTGAAGTCAAACCCCATTACACTAAGATTTAACTTTAAAGCAGGGATTTTAAAAGGTGGGGAATCCCAACAGGTCATTTCAGTGCAATATTTACCTTTCCTGGATGTTTGGTTTGCTATCACACTGCAGCAAGATCAATGTGGTTCCTCTATCTGGGGGCCAGCATGCACAGGAGCCAACTTCACCAGCAAACCATAGTGTCAAGGGGCTCTATGCATCTACAGGGTTCAGTTTTAAAAAGTACAGATGTTTGGGGAGGCTAAATCAGGTTCAAAATGGCTGCCTGGTTTAAATTTGGCTCATCCTGGTGCCACCCTTACACTTACAGGCCCAGTCTCAGTGATGGGCAATGAGTCACAACCTGTAACTGTTGTTCCAACAGAAGTTCCATGCACACAAACTGGTCTAAAAATTGCAGAACCCCATTTAAGATAAACCTGGATCTATGTAGTATCAGACTTACTTGATTTAGGTCGAACTGGTGAATGAATGTTCTGTACACTTCCTTTGAAGCCCCAGGGCTGGGAAAACCCAGCTACTGGCTCCACCTCTAAAAGCTGCTCTTTTCACGCTTCTTCTCCAGCCCCATCAACCTCTATCCCAGAAGCTGCTCCAGGTACAGCTGCTTTTATCACCCCACCCCACCCACAGGTCGTGTCTGCTCACCATCCCCCAGTGGACCCCCAGTCCCCCTCAAGCCTGCTGGCTTCCAACCTGCTGCTAGGCTCCCAATCCTGACTTACCTATATTGGGCAGCCATTTTGCCTCAATTTAACCTCCCCCTAGCACCCCCAAATGTCTGTACTTAGCCTTAGGGGTAGACTGAAGCAGTGAACTGAAACTATGTTAAGACCCTGAGCAGGACTGTGGATACTATTGCAGTCCCAAGGCTCTTAACTTAGCCATGGAATGGTTGTGTTGCTTCTCTATGGTGTGTGGGGAAACAACTCTGCTCTCAAATGCCCTTGAAATTTCCTTAAACTGATATTCATAGCTTCACAGATGTTAGGGGCTGGAAAGGGCCTTACAAGATCATTGGGTCCAGACCCCCTGCACTTGGGCAGAAAAGACTGCTGGGGTCAGATGACGCCAGCAAGGTGGATGTCAAGACACTTTTTGAAGATCGCCAGGGTGGGTGACTGTACCTGGGGGGAGTCTGTTCCAGACCATCGGCACTCAACTTGTAAAGCAGTTTTTCCTTATGTCCAGTCTGAAGCGATCTACAATCAGTTTGTGCCCATTGTTTCTCGTAAAGGTCTCGTGGAAAGGTCTGGAAGGTTTCGAAAGGTCTCATGATTTTTTTTCTTTGTTTTGATAAATCACCATTCCAGACTAGCTCTATCCACAACTTCTTTATTCCCTTCTTTGATAGAATACCAAAGAAGCGGTGTGTGGGTTGGTAGGTCACCATGCTAAATGTGGGTATTTCTGTTGGGAATTTTATAGGCCAGTTAATTTAATATAAACATTGGTTAGAACGTTTGGACCAAGTATTGTTTTAATTTTTTTGAAGGATCATGCTATAAAATTTAGAGAAATGAATAACAGAGCCATGGCACAAATGGGGAACGCTGCACAGTTTTTCAACAGTGAAGGAAAAATAAATACATAATAGGATGGATCAAACTCTCATATTAATTCTTCTTGTTCTGGCAAAGTTTATATCTTTTTGTATTTTTGACAGAGATATCTTTGTGTCCCTATCTGTCTGGGAGATATAAAAGCTGTAGGTCCTGAAAATTTTGAGCAAAGAATTTGCCCTGGTGAAGGACAAGATGGTAAAACAAAGACATGGTCTAATATCAATAAATATTTTTCTGCTAGAAGGCTGTACATCAGCCATCAATCCCAGTTAGATGCTATAGGTATCTCAACACTTTGACCACACAGTGTCATATCTAATTCAGAGGACCATAATACACAGCTGCCCAAAGGGGAAGATACACACTATTAGGGCACATTGTGCCCAGCTTCTAAAAATGGAACAAGCTGATACCCTCTACCCCTAGCTCCCAGTAAAGAGAATGCTCTTTTTTTGTTTGGTTGGTTGGGGGGGGGGGGGGGGTTGGTGCCTGAATAGAAACCTAGACAGCAGTGCTGGCAGGAAATGATCATACCACAACTCATCTCTCCAAAAAATAATCCTGTTTCTTCTGCACTTTAATGAAAACATTTGAGACCTTTTGAAAGTTTTAATGAGAGAGAGAGAGAGAGAGAGAGCTGACTATAGCCCTGTGGCTAAGACAATCATCTAGCAAGACAGAAACTGAGGTTAAGTTCCCACTTTGAATGAGCAGAGAAGGAACCTGAAAAGCTGGGATTTTTACCATATAGATAGATGTCCTAACTGCTAGGCTTTGGGATTTCTCTTGTTCTGTGGTTTTATACACAAATTCTATTCTGGACCTGAAAAACCAATTCCTAGTGAAAGTTTTAACAAAATTGCTGGAAATGTCTCATGATTTTTTTCCAAAGCTGGAAAGGTCTCATGTTTTGTTTTGATAAATCACCATTTTCTGACAAAATGCTTTCATTGGAAAATTCCAGACTAGCTCTATCCACAACCTCTTTTATAGCTGTTGGCTGTCACAAAATCCGGAATCCTTTTGTCTGACATTGTCTCTGCAGCTGTTTCCTCTCACAATCACCAGCCAGTGGAAGCTGTTTGGGACGTTTTCTTGGGTTGTTCTTGCCATTTCCAACCCCTCATTATTCTTTCTTCCTGTCTTTTCACGGCTTTTTCATCCTGTTCTTCTTTCCTTTCTCCTCATATAGCTTTCACATACAGACCATCCAAGTCCTCTCCATCACAGCTTCCCTCTAGGGCTGTGAGAAGCTTTGGGTGCTGATTCAATGCTGAGGAGATTCTGCCCGAATCAGTGGCCGAATCTCCAAATCTGAATCAAATCAGGGGACAATTAAAAGGTCTGAATTGATTTGAAGCTCTCTGAATCTTTGGAAAAGATTTGGAGAGCTTCAATGATTTGGGCAGTCCCTGTTGCCAGCAGCAGGGAGCTCCAGCCAGTCTCGGAGCTGGTAAGCAGGGGGCGAGGGGGGCTGCATGCAGGGGCAGAGGACCATGGGGTGACCCCCACCAG
>NW_005842892.1:559115-584565 GCF_000455745.1 Alligator sinensis
GAGCCCGCACCAGACTCCGGCTCCAGCCCCTGGCCCCAGCCTCCAGCTCCCAGGCCCTGGCCCCCAGCCCCCAGCTCCCAGGCCCTGGCCCCCAGCCCCAGCCTCCAGCCACTGACCCCTGGCTTCAGCCCCTGGCCCCTGGCTCCCAGCCCCTGACCCCAGCCTCCAGCCAGCAGCCCCTGGCTTGAGCCCCTGGCCCCCAGCTCCCAGCTCCAGATCCAGCCTCTGACCCCCAGCTCTAGCCTCCAGCCCCAGCTCCAGCCTCCGGTCCCTGGCCTCAGACCCCAGCCTCTGGCCCCCAGCCCTCAGCCCCCCTTTGGTAAGTGTCCCACGCCGGACCAAAGCGGTGTGCTCACGGACTGAGGCAGCACACTCACGGACTGCTGCTCCTTAGAGGGAACATTGCCATGCTGCAAATATGCAGTGCAGGGAACCTTTTTTTGTTCCCAGTGTGCTTCTTGCTGCGTTTCAAACTGCTTTGAGATGCAGCAAGAGGCATGTGCGGGCTCGTCTGGACGCGCCCTCATTTTCCATAATACAAAACCCTTGCTAGGCTGATGATGTGGTAAGAACTCTTCGGCATGTTAAGTAATATCTCATTGTCTCCTTGTACTCCTTTGTCTGTCTATATTCACTTGCTGTCTCTTGTCTTATTCTTTGATTGTAATCTCTTCGGGGTGGAGTGGTTTTTGTTCTAATGCAATGAGGTTCTGCTCCATGACTAGACTTCATAGTTCTGTTCCACTTACACCAATACTAATAATATTGCATTGCATGTATCTTCCCATATGGGTTTGAGAGAGATCAGTTTGTTTTTGGTTGTCCTTATTATCAATATTTTACTGCACCTGATATAAACTAGTTATTATTTCTATAGTTTCCTCAGTCTGGTGGCATCAAAGTAAATATCACTGGCTATACCATCAGAGAGAGGTTGTTAGACATGTCAGCTGGAGCACTGTTTCTGATTTCTTGTGACTCAAACTTTCTTACTGCAGTGGAAACAGGTTACAGACTCCTAATAAGGTGAATATGCTTATTTCTTAGCTGGGGGTGTACTAACTGCACTAACTACAGCGGATCCAGCACATTTGTCTTTTCTCCTGAAGGAAAAAAAATGGGGAATTTTAATACATGTCTGAAGAGAACCTAGGAAAGCAATGACCCCCAAAGGATGGCACAGTAGGGGTTAGAATGGAGATAAAGGGAGTGGGCCTTCTTATGGGAAATATGGCCCTGGGAATGTGACAAATGGAGGCAGTTGTGCTTGGGGAAAAGGCACCTGTTGGTGTGTGAGAGAAGCATTTGACAGTAACCAGGGTAAGAAGAGCAGTGAGAGATCGCCGGGATATTAAAGTTAAGGAGTCACTGTGTCTTACAGCACATACCTAGGGTTGATAAAATAAGAGAACTGACATTTCTGGGAAAAAGGAGTTTCAAATTAAGGAAAAAAATTGCAAATGAATTGCAGCAGAGATTTGTATAACTTGTTACTATTTTATTGAAGAACAGTTCCAGTAAGAGTTCTGCTAACTTCCCATTGAGGTGGAGTCATAGAGAAACTATCACAAGCCTATAAGGACTACTGCTTGGATGTGCCCCACTTTACACATTATTTTCACCTAGCTACTTAGCTTGGTTTAAATGGAGATATTTACTATAATGATTTGGAGGTTTGAGGGAGGTCTTCGGTGTGATCAGGAAAGAACTCTTATTGACCAGCAAATAGAAAAACACACCGTCCCAGAGCAAGAAGCGGACACAGCCAAACTCTGCTGTGGGTGACGTCAGTGGCAAAGTTCCCATTGACTTCAGTGGGACCAGGATTAGTCTGATACTGAATCAGAGGAACCTAAGAAAAAGGATAGAAACATTATTTTTAACACCCCCCACCCCCGCGCTGTAGAAGCTAAACTCGTAGCTAATAACAGGCTGGATGCATTCTGCAAATAATAACTCATGACACTTGGTGCGTACTTGTCAGCCAGTGTTCTCAACCATGGGCTCCTAGCTGGTAATTACCATGCTCCAGCAGAATCCAGCATTATGTGTATCAGTGTCTCTGTGCAGAAAAATGGTGGTGGGGGCACTTTAACTAAAGCTCATTTAACAAGCTTTAGTTAAAGTGTCCCTGCCACCATTTTTCAGCACAGGGACACTGAGATACATGATGCTCTAGGTGCTTAAATTAAAGCTTCCTTTCCCTTGACCCCTCCTGCTCCCCACACTTCTGGAGCACGTGTATACATGGCCTTTATCATTACTAGAAAATAGTTTTGGCTTGATTCAGCAGAGTATTCTGGTATATGTTTTTTGAACTGTGCTTTAAGGCCACCTCCACCAGGTAAAGTATTTAAGCATCTGCTTAAAATTAGCACTGCCTGAAGTCAATAGGGAAGTGTAGATGTTTTCCTGATCTAGCCCTATTAAATAATTGCAAAAATTAATTCCCAATCCCCAAAATGACTCCCCATCCCAAAGAGCTCCAAATCAATGACTATATAAAATAAATACCAAAAACTTCAAATTAAAATACTGTCTGTACCTTAAAATTACTTTCTATTTCCCCTTCCTGGAAGAGAGTGAAAGGGTCTATGGCCCATTTAAAGGGACAGCATAAGGTGAAATGTAGTTATAAATTTGCATATTATAATCATGTTTTGCTGCAGGACATATTAGTATTCTGGGGACACTGTCAGGATTGGCTTACTGTGATTTTTCTAGTAGGACAATAAAAAGTACTGCCAAGAACTTGGGACAGACATTTTGGGTATCTGCTTTGGCTTGTTTTTTAAAGAAATACACCTAACTAAATGCACTGCCCCTCAATTTCAGTCAAATTCCCAGTCATCCTATGCAGCTAAATTAAGATCTAAGAATAAATTAAAGAAAACTTCCTGGAGGGTAAAAGTTTATCCTCTTTAATACTCTATGTGGATTCAACGCATTGAGTCATCTTCATTATACTGCAACAAAACACAACTTCAGACCTAAAATAATCAGCAATATGAGTCATATCACCCATTGCTTAAGGTCTAAAGTCATGTTCTAGCATTGCCATGTAACACAAGCAGATTGAGCTGGCTAAAAAATAATTTTTTTTAGCATGGAAAAGGGAATAAATCTGATGAACTGTTAAAAGAAGTCTGAGAAGTTTGTATGACTTTCTACATCGCTACGTCATCTCACAATGGGGACACAGCTAAGTCCTGCTGGATATGTGAGGAATCATGTTTGCAGTCTACATGGCTGAAGTGTAAGTTATTCTTTGACCCAGTCCATGAGAGGGTTTCCATCCACTTTGGTGCAAAGTGGCTTGACCCCTTGGCAATGTGGGAAAAGAGAAGGGTTGTAACATAATGAATTGTCAGTGTGCAATTGGTGTAACGTATGTCTCAACAAGAAGTGCAGTGAACTTCCAAAGAAAAGGCCGGGTAACAAATCCTTACAGGTTCTAAGATGAGGTGAAAGCCTTTTTGTATGTTCAACAGGTGTCCAAGCCTTCTGAAAATCGGGCTTTGTTTAATGTTTAAAAGAATGCCAAGGAAGTTTCCAGAAGCTTTTAAAACATTCCAGAGACTTCGAATGTAAACGTCTTTTGTAACTTGAGGAAACAACATCACTTTAGATAGCTACAAGCTGCATTTAAAAAAAACCCAACTTGCTAATAATAATTGCATTGTTTTTAATCTACCTTTTAAAAAATTAAGCACTTAAACATACCAGGCATCTCTCAAGCATAAATGAGGACATAAAGTCTGCCCTCGGGGGCCTCTGGCATAAATTTGGTATAACAACAAGTGAAAGACAGGCAGGAAAGGGGACTGGGAAGAAGGGAATACCATGAAGGAGAGTACTAAGATTACTGAGTAACTCAGGAAAGGCATGTAGTATATCTTGATGGAAAAAAGGTACACCCATGTCAACGGAAGTCTTACCAGTAATTTTTGCATTCAAAGGTAGGTGCTTCTCTTTTTAGTGTGGACTACACAGTATTTTGAATTTTTCTGCCCCCCAACACACACACACACACACACACACACACACACACACACACACACACACTAGCCAGGTGGTTATTGTTCCCCAGTGGCTTACTATAGTGTTTTGTGGGGCTTTGCGGGGGTTTCTTATTAACTTGCTAAAATCCCTGCTGTACAACCAGCACAGCAACAGTGGGCGCTGCTGAATCCGTCCCCACAGCCCCACTCACCTGGCCAACAAACCAGTCAGAACATCTCTGCATCTTGACTCCAGTTATCTGATTTTAACTTTGATAAGCAGGCAGTTCTCCTCTCTGGCATCTTTCCACATTCCCATTAAGAAAGTGTTTAAAGTTGTTTCCACATGAGTACATCCCATTCCTTGCCTGCAGCACCCCCCCAAGCTGGGGTGTGTCTCCAGGTGAGGCTGAGTAGTGAAGCAGGAATTTTCCAGAGCCCCCAGGCAGCAGAGCTGTTGCAAGAGGAGCATGCTGCTTTAGCTGGGATCAGAGCACCACACTCTGGAGAAACACATGAAGGATTTTCTTACTTACTTGCAAGGTACTTCTCCTGGCCTGACTCTTTTGCAGCCTGCCTCACCCTCTAAACAATGGCTACAGAGATGCTTGGTCTCCAGCGCTGGCCACTTTTGTGACAAATTCTCTCTCTTTATTCTGCAATAACCTCAGATAGTCAGGGTTAGTAGTCTCAGTTCAGTTCTTTCCCTGAATATCCAGTGCTACTGATTTCCCCTCAACCGGGGAAGCCACAGGGAAGGACAGGCTGTTGTTCTTCATGCTAAAGAAACGCTCCCCCAGCTCAGTGCGAATCTCTGATGCCTACAAACAGACCAGTCTGCAACCACATTCTTGAATGCAGTAGTTTCTGGTCTTTGACAAGTGTATTTAGAGACAAGAATGCGGTGAGGAACAGAATGATTCATCAGGCTGTATTTCCAATGAGATTGTAGTACAGTTTGTCCCTGTCAGATTTAAATGACCGGCACGGTGAGGAAAAAAATAGACTGGACGACAAGAACAGAGGGGTAGAAAACAACACGTGAAAGGGATTCAGATTGTATTTCTTGTTAGGAAAGAATTGTTTACCATTGGGCAAAATACCTGTGAAGTCTGGGGTTTGCTGGGAGGTTTTGGGGGGGTGGGGATGGTTGGTTGTTTTCTGTTTTTTGTTTTACACAATAGAGTTGGCCAGAAAAAAATATTTTTCTTTTCAAAGAATATTTGACTGTTACAGCTCAGTAACACAGTAAAGAAAATATTTCTATTGTTCTTTCTACAATAAAGAAAATATTTCTATTCAGAAAATTCATTAGTTCATATTCTAGTCATTTCTATTCCGCTGCTTTGTGGGAATTGTAGTGGTTGCTATGTAAGACACTAACCAGACTCATTCTCTTCTTTGGGCAGATCTTCTAACCAGACTTCTAACCTTCCCTCTTACAAAGCCACTGTAATACACAATAGGACTTCCTGGTCAAACTGCAAGAGGTGCAGTCCAGTTGGGAGTTTGGAAATCATTTTTAAATACATATATGTGGGCAATTCCAGGGCTAGGAGACAGCCAGAAGAAAGGACAGAAGCAGGAGTGAGAAACAGAGCAGAATGAACCATGATTCATGTCAGGGATAGCAAGGAGTGGTCTGAGAGGAGGGAAGGGAAGAAGAAAAGACAAGAAATCAGTTCCCAAAGGGGAAAAAATTAGTGTAAATCTAATGTTAATAGAAGTATGACTGTTTTCACCAGCTGAAAGACCTTGTGTTGGGTTGAGTGAAGTAAAGCTATAGATACAAGGGCAAACAGCCTGAACTTGATCATAGCACAATAATGCAGATCCATCTATTGGTATCAGATGGCAGGTGCTATATGCAAATATCAGGTCAATGGTAATCTGGCAGAACCTTTTTGACAAACCAAAAGTGAGCAAAGAAATCAGCCATGTAATCTAATTCCAACATATTCTGGTACAGCAGAATATGACCATTTTTAACAGAGAAGCAGTTGTATTCCAAAATCAATAAAAGTTAACATCAAGGATGAATTTAACTCACAAGATAGTGCATTCTGTCTAAAACAGTAGACAAGGTTACTGAGAAAATGCCATTTTACTATCTTTTATGCTGACTGAGGGAAAAATGTCTTCTAACTAGGTAATGTCAACACAAATTTCAGTAGGACAACTAATTTATTCTAGCTGTTTGAGTCTGCCACCCCCAGAGTTTCTCCAGGACTCCCACAGCTGGGCTTAGCGCAATCACCTTAAACTTAGACTAGGTTAATGGATAGGCTTCTTTGACATCTGCAAGAAAGGGACCATAAATTGCTTAGTGCTAAACTATGAATGAATACAAAAGCAAACTACTGAGAGATGTTTTTATAGGTAACGAAACGCGCATCACGAGGACTATCAGGGCTACAGAGAGAGTTGCAGCCTCCCTTTGTGGGAGGCTTCTCTATAGATCAGTGGTCTCCAACCTCTTTAAGTAGGAGATCACTTTTGAAATTTAAAAGCAACCCAAGATCTACCATACACTGTGCCCCCCCACCCCCCAGCAGGTAAGTCTGTGGGGAGGGAAGGGGGGGCAGATTGAGGCAGAAGGAGGAAAAATTATGTGGCAGCATGCCCCCCAGCAGGTAAGTCTGTGAGGGAAGGGGCAGAGGGAGGGGAAAGGGACATGGGGGGCAGATCGAGGCCCCAGCGCTAGCCTTCACCACTGGGGCCTTGATCTCAGTGGCAGTAAGGGAGGGAGTGGGGCAGGGGCAGGGACAAAGCTGCGAGCAGCTCATTTGGAGGGTGTGGGGAGGTGGGGCATGCATCCTGGGAGAACACAGCGGGCACATGACCCCAGATCTACCAATGGGGTGGGGCAGGCTGCAGCTGTGGGCTGGGGATGGGCTGTTCCTAGTGGAGGCTGGGCCACACTGTGCTCGGGCCAGGCAGTGGCACTGGGAGTGGACTATGGGGGGATGCAGACACCCAAAAATTCACTGTAGCTCCCCCAACCTTCCTCCCAGTCCCACCACCAATTGCCCTGAGTGCAGCACGGCCCAGCCTCCACTGGTAACAGCCCAGCACTGCCTCCCAGCCCCCCCCCCCCCCCCCCCCCCGGGTGGCATGGGAGCCATGTGCTGGGGATCTGCACAGGGAAAGGCAGGCTGCTATTGCAGCCTGGAGCTAGGAGGCAGTTCCAGGCTGTTCCTGGTGGAGGCTGGCCCGTGCTACACTTGGGGCAGGTGACAGCAGCACTGGGAGAGGGGTTAGGGAGGCCTACAGCAAATTTTTTGGGTGGCTGCAGCCCTTCACAGCCCTGCTCCCAGTGCTGCCACCACCACCACCCAGCCCAAGCACAGCACGACCCAGCCTCCACTGGAACAGCCTGGTCCCAGCCCGCAAGTGCAGCCCACCCTGCCCCATGTTCAGAACCACAGGCACATGCCCCCCATGATCTCCTGAGGTGCATGCAGCTCAAAGCTCCGTCCCACCCTGCCCCTGCCCCACTCCTTGGAGTGGAGCCATTGGAACAAAACAAGAGGGAAAACAGTTTTTACAAGAAACATTAAAAGCAGTTTAGTTTTATCTAATCTTATGCTTTACTACAAGCTAAGGATATGGACATGCAAACCAATTACTGTGAGGTAAATGAGGATGTGAATTTCTCACTACAGTCACCACCTATCTACATGACCTTATACCAGAGTAAGTGCAAGTTAACTGGTTTGCTCCATTTTCTTTGAGGCAGTTGCATGGAACGGAATCATAGAAAATTAGCGTTGGAAGGGACCCACTCATGGGAGGTCATCTAGTCCAACCCCCTGCTCAAAGCAGGACCAGCTCCAACTAAATCTTAAAAACCTCCAAAAATGGAGATTCTACCACCTCTCTAGGCAACCCGTTTCAGGGCTTCACCACCCTTCTAATGAGAAAGTTTTTCCTAAGATCCAACTTAAACCTCCCTTGCTGCAACTTGAGACACTTGCTCCTTGCTGTGTCATCTACCACCACTGAGAACAGTCTAACTCCATCCTCTTTGGAACCCCCCTTCAGGTAGTTAAAAGCTGCTATCAAATCCACCCTCAGTCTTCTCTTCTGTGAACTAAATAAGCTCAGTTCCCACAGCTTCTTCTCATAAGTCATGTGCCCCAGCCCCCTAACCACTTTTGTTGTCCTCAGCTGGACTCTCTCCAACTCGTCCGCATCCTTTTTGTAGTGGGGAGCCCGAAACTGGACACAGTACTCCAGATGTGTTATCACCAGTGCTGAATAGAGGAGAATAATCATTTTCCTCAATCTGCTAGTAAGGCTCCTACTAATAACTGAAGTGTTGCAACTTTTTTGCATTTTCCTAGAAAACTGGGGACCTCTTTCATGTCAATCTATGGCTATATTTCTACTACAACCAAAGGTTTGACTGCATTGCATACAGGTGTATGCAAATTATTCTACCTTGCTCAATCACTTCATTGAAAATGCAGTAGCATAGCTTTCAGCATGGGCTAGTTGTGTAAGTACACAGCATCCCTGGTGGTCTTGCATGGCCTGTGCCCAAGTTGATGCTGCCTTATGTTCACCATTAAAGCTAGCTCAAGTAAGCCTTCACATGCTGCAATCATATCTTTTGACTGTAGAGCAAACACTGCAGTGCAGCATTAAGAAACTTCACATCTTCTCTATGGGTTTCTCAGCTTGCTTGCCTTATTGCTTAACTGAGTGAACCATGTTGCTTAATAGCTTTTTCCCCCTCTTCAAATCCCAGGAGTGAAGTCTCCTGGGGCCCAGAAACTGTTTCCCATACACTTTTTGGAACATCCAAAAAGGCCTATCCAGTATAATGTCCCCAACACGGTTGCTTCATAACTTGGGTAATTAGATCCACTACTCTCCTAGGCTGCATCCAGATGAGCGTGGCCATGCCATATGTGATGCCACAGATGTGCCTGCAGGGCCACAAATGACATGTTCAGTTGCTCTCCACACTGCAAGGAAGCAGCGCAGTGCAGGGGTGGGAGGGTTGATCCCTGGATATCCAGAGGCCCCCAGGACACCAGGTAGGGCTGCTGGGGCCAGCCCAGCCTCCCCTATCCTACCCGGGGTAACCTGCCACACGCCAAAGCACACATGGCACAGTGTTCCCTGGGGACAATTAGTAGCGGCACAAGGTGTGCCACTGCTAGTTGTCCCCAGGGAACCAAACGTTCATGCTCATCTGGTCACAGCCCTAGTGTGTAAGAGTGTTCCAAGTTTCTGATAATTTTTGTTAGTCTCACACACTAACTTAAAAGTCAAGCACATATCTGAGAAACAGGCTTAAATATGAAGTTCATCAAGTTATGTATCACAGGGTCCAATTCTATAATTCCATTGACTTCAACCAAAAGCTTCGTATGAGTAGGGATTATCAATACTTTTAATTGTTACAGTGGTATCTGTCATTCTCTTAACTTGTTAAAACACACAGCTGTTGCTATATACAGCATACGGGACTTCAAAGTGGACATCTATTTAAAATGTGAGATTGGTCAAATAAAATTAAAACAATTTCTTCAGTGTTCTGTCTTAGAAAATTGTTATATTATAGGCATGGCACAGTAGCTTTGAGCCAGATGAACTACTGCTTTTACTTCCTCTATAAATGCAATATCTTTTATCAGGCCAACAGCTAAGTATGATTAATTATTTATTTACTACCTAGAAACTGAGCCATATTCATAAGCAACAAGTTCATTAACTGCAATGGAGTTCTGTCTGCTCATGTTACCAATATATTTGGCCCACTGCGTCATGGCCTTTACAAAAGAGCTTTTGTATCTATTAAGTGTAATTACTAATATTGCCTACAAGATTCTATAAACTGCCAAGGTTAGAGAACTGAAGATAGATACTGAACTTTGGGTTCTTATGAGGTAACATATTTAATCTTTTCCTAGCTTCAAGGATAATTTTTTCATTTGAAAAAATTTGCAGATCTACCAACAGGCTAAATCTAAAAGGCAGTTGAGTGTCTCCTGAGCATTTGCAAAACTTTCTGCTGGCTGTGCCCTCTGAAAGCACAGCTGCTGAGTGGAGCAACACAGAACAGAACCTGTTTAGAGCTGCCAAAAGCTATATGGATGTGAATGTGCTCTGGGTGCTTCCCTGGGGTGGCTTCTGTCTGCTGGCAGAACTGCTGATGGCAAAAGATGCATGTTATAGACCCTTACTGGCTCTTTCAGAGATTGGATATCAAATAGGCTAATTTACTATGTGTGATTGTTGCCTGTGAAGAAATATCCACACTAGCTTTAGTCTAGCTAGCTAGGTACCTACAACCATGAATCATAGTAGTATGGGCTATAATGTGGGGTACTAAATGATGCACAGGATACTGCGTAGATCCTCTGTGGTCACAGCTTCACTGCTATCAGTACCTGGTACCTGTATGCTGCAGCTAGCTCAGGTACATGCATATATTTTGCAGTCACACCTCTGATTGCAGTGTAGACACATCTTTATTTATGGGATAGAGCTGGCCTTTAGGCCTGCAAAGTAATAGTATTCTACCTATGATTTGCAGGACTAGATATTGTAAAGAAAAATGTCTTTGTTGTTGGAGTTATTGTTGTTTTAATGTATGGAAGATTTGAAACTGCCCTTGTAAAGATAGCTTTGAAAGTGCAAACTGAGATTAAGAGATACAAAATGATTGCTGAATTTGAAGGCATCTTGATTTTTTCAAACAGCATGAATGATGTGTTCTATGCTTTGTCTTTGGGGTGGGTGGAAACCAGGACAATATATACTACAACTTGAGAAAAAACTGTTTCACACACATGCAGAAACCATAAGTTCTGATTAGATCCAGAGAAGCTCAACCACTATAAATCACCCTGCCTGGTCCAGTAAGAGAGTCCTGATTCAGTGAAAATGTTTTTTGTAAGTAACCAAAGCTCTTAAAGCAGTCATGCGGCTCTATCATGTTGCCAATCTGGATTCCTTTTGTAGGTAGGGGGAGCCTTTACAGCTTCTTTAGGAACATTTGATTGTCTGCAGTCTTTGATCAGGATTCCAAGCACTAAAAAGAAGCCTCAAAACCTGGCAGAGGTCCTCCCCCTGTGCACAAAAGAAACCCAGTGTGAAATCGAAACCATAAGGATAGGAAGTGCATTCTGAAGTCTTACGTGACATCCATGAAAAGATTCCTGGTCCCATAAGAAATAGCAACCTATGGCCGAGTCATCCAGGGAGATACTGATGTGCTTTCTGTAGAATAGTGTTTCCCAAACTTTTGATATCTAGGAAACACTTTTTTCTGGACTAAAATTGGTGGCACACTTCTCACACCTCAGGCTGGATCTGGTCCCCAGGCCTGATTCTGTGCATGGTGCTGGCCTATCCAGAGCCCAGTACCTCTGTGTAGGGCTGGCAAAGCAGGAATCTGTCCCAGTCACATGGGGCCAACCCAGCTGGGGCACAATTCCTCTGTACAGGACCAGTACAAATACAACCTATCCAAACAAACAGGATCAGGCCAGCTACAGAGCAATCCAGCCATGCAGAGGCCTTTCAGAGCCCTGTAGGAGATCTCTTTCCTCGGAAAGAGCCATGACCAACACTCTCACCTGTTGAGCAGCCAGTGGGCAAAAGCATAGGACCATGAGTGACTGGTGCCTCCTGAATCTGGAAAGACACCCGCAGAAGCTGCCAATAGCAGCTGCCTTGTCGGGGGGCCACCTGCCCTACTGACAGCATCAGTGTCAGCCGTTGGGGGGGCACCAGTCCCATCAGGGGGGCATGTGAACCCCCGTGCACCCCCTACCAGTCGCCTATGCCTGGGACCGTGCAGGCAGACATCCCTTATGAGAGAGTCCTGCCAGGGCCTCAGCTCAACTCCCTGCAGAAGGGAAGGAGGGCTGCTCTAGCATCCCCCAACTTCTAGCTGAGAAGTCCAGAGAGGATATCTGTTCAGTTCCAAACCAGTTCAGCCTACAAAGACTAACCTACAAAGATTAAATCAATTCAGGCTCAGGCTTTTTGAATGTCTGTCGCTAGCCCAGCAGCAGTGGAGCAGTCTAGCTGAGCATGGCTTTCACTTTAAGCTAAGCTCTGCTAACATGGCCCCCCACTGGAATACATCCCTGACTCCAGCTGGGCTGAGCTTCACAGCAGTGTCAGCAAGTGAGCTGAGAAAAATGAAGGCAGGAGAAAAGGAAAGAAAAGCTGTTAGAGCTGCAAAGGTTAGGTCAGAGGACTCAAAATGGGACATGCCCAACATAACAGAAACATCTGTCCTGTAAGTGAACATGTTAAAAAAGTTAAGAATGCTTTTCAGCTACGTCATTTTTTCAGAGTCTAAATAAGTCCCTAATTGGCAGCAAGTTGAGATCCTTATGAGTCATCATCAATTAGGAGGAACAGAGGAGAAGTTTTGACTTTCCTTTGGAGACAAACTTCATAGGGAAGATAGTCATTTTGTTGAGATTCCTTTCCCTGCCTGTCAACATCAATGTTCTCTCTCTGACTGATGCACAGTTGGTACTAAGTATCACTGGCATCGTGCACTGTCTTTAGAGCACAAGGAGCATGAGGAGGGGTATGATTCCATGGTCTGTGCTGGCAGGAAGGAGCATTTCCATAGTCCTAATTCCTAGCTCTTCATGCACTGTGGAAAATGTGTTGGATCTTGAATCAGGGTTTGTTATCCCAGCAGCTATACACAGGAGTACTCTACATGGGCCCCACAGACTAAAACAAAAGAAAATGAAAGCTTCACATTTGGTTTGATTATGTATTACATACTAGTGCTCAAGATCCGGATATGTACAGAACTTGCTTTTTTTCCACCATTTAAAGCGCTTTATGGCCTTGACTTAACAGAAGTACATAGCTTTACAACACTTTAAAATGGTACAGTGCTTTAAATTAACCTTGTTAAATGAGGCATTAAATTTGAAGTGCTGTGTTTTACAGCACTTTAGCAACCTACAGTGCTTTAAGCAATTTCTGTATACTGGTCAAATTTCTGACCAGTGGAGAAGCCCCAGGAGGCTGCAGAGCACACTCTGCCTCCTATCCTGAAAAGTGCAGGGAGGCTCAGAGGTTGCCCCAACCAAACACTATACTTCTGTCAAGTTTAAGAGTGCTGTAAGTTTATAGTGCTATAAAAAGTGCTCTAAATTATAGTGCTGTAAAACATGTACAGAGCACTTCTGTACAGGTAGCCTATACAGAAGGCACAGAAGACCTTGAATGGGGCTCTGCACTTCAACGGTGCCAATTCTGACTGTATCAGATTTTTGTCTCAAAGTCACTGCTCCCAGAGTCATGGAATTGTGAAACTCTCAGTATTTGCTTTAAATGAATCTGGTTTCTCACCCTCATGACCAGAAGGCACACTACAGGCTCAAAAAACCTAGAATTGTTTTTTAAGTCATGTGATTTTTAAGGCCTGTGAGAGGCCTGACTCAAGATTTTGAACACTTGAGGCACATCCAGACAACCGTACATGTGGTGCCATAGACCTGTCTGCAGCACTGCACATACCACACCTGCAGACATTCCCCAGGCTGCTAATTTGCAGGTGGGCAAGGGGAGGATTTGACACTGGGGGAATCCCAGTGTCAAAAAAACCTGAGCTGGTAGGGCCAACCAGGTGCTGGCCCCAGACTCTCCTACCCCACCCAGGGCAACTTGCTGCATGCCAGAGCATGGATGCGTGGGCATTCCCCAGGGTACAAGCAGCAGTGGCACAATTATGTGTCACTGATATTTGTCCCTGGGGAAATGAACAAGTGCTCTTGTCTAGATGTGCCCTTGGAACTGGAAGTACAGAGAAAGGGATGAATTTCCTCCTAACTAGAATATTTAGGCACAAATCATTCATTATCCTTGAGATATGGAGCAAAAATTACAGAAATATTTTGAGTAAACAGATATAGGATACTCCAAAGCCTAAAAGGAAGCATGTGTCTTAAACAATACTTGATTGTATGAGATTTACTGTCCTCCTATGTTAGCCTATTCTGTAGCCTTGCAAAATCTATAAACAGCAGTCCTTTTCAATATGACTTGTTAAAAGCAGTCAGAAATAAATATACAAACAATTTGGACCTACACAATGGAAACACTTAATTTTTATTTATGCATAAAAGCTCCACATCTGTTTGAAAGCTGTCCTGCTCCTCTGATTTCTTGGAAAACATTTATGTTAGATGGAAGAAGTGAGCTTCTTTCAGACTGTTGCCTAAAGAGGAAGAGTTTTCTAGCGCATTTCAACCCAGATGTTTCTCCTAACTTTCCCCTGCAGTTTTTCACAACCATGGATCACAAGTTTCCCAAAAACTTTTTAGGAGTCAGTGTGTGCATAGATATAAAGCAATAGAGGCTCTCATATTAGAAAAGGGGTAGATATAACAGCAAAAATGTTGTTTGTGGTTATTAAGATTAACTAGAAATAATAAGGCACCAAATAGCTCCCCAGACTTGTACTTGGCTGGTTTGCTTACTTCTATTAATTGCTGTGAATGAATGTTGCTCCACAAGCAATATGGGGGGTAAGCAACAGTGGTGGGAGAGGGTGATGGAAACAGTCAAGGCAGTATTCACTTTGCTCTGTTTGGAATGGCAACACATTATTTTCCTACTTATAGAGCACAAATAAGAACAGGGAAAGTGATGGTTCCTGTTTTACTGGCATCAAATCATATAAGCTTTCACCTGGAGTTCCCCCTGCTCTGGGGAATTCTTTTGAAAGGGATGGTGTCAGCCCAGGTGGCTATCCCAGCACAATTCTAAGAATGCACAGTGCTACACTCTTAGGCTAGGGATAGAAGTTACACATAAACCGGTTTAACTGATCAGAAACTGGTTTAAACCTGTAACAAAACATAAGTTCAGTGCACATAAACCAGTTTCAAAATGGCTGAAACTGCAGCCCTGGGCTAGCTGTGCTGTTCTCTAGAGAGCATCCCCCGCCCCACCCCTTCCTTGCTGCTCAAGTAGGGATTCACCCTTCTCCCACAGCATGGACCCCCAGCCCCATGTGGTATGCTGAAAGGTGTGTGTGTGTGTGTGTGTGTGTGTGTGTGTGTGTCCAATTTCACGGGGACAGGCAGACAGAACAGCATCCGCTTAGGCTTTTTAGAGCTCATCAACAGGTCAGCTGGTAATTCCTCAGAAAAAAAACTGTTTAAGAAGAGCTTGAACTAATGTGAGAAGCTTTTGTTTTGTTGATAGGTTGATAAGTGCTGTGTAATCATCCCCCTTCTGGCTCCCTCCCCTGTCAGGTTTGCATACAGTATGAAGAAGCAGGGAGAGGGTGATTGAAAAGCTTAGTATCATCAACAGATGCATGCACTGCACACCCCCGTTTTGCCTCAGAGTGCTAGCCAGGGTCTGAGGTCTGGCAACACTCTTGCCCCTACAGCAGCGAGCAGGGAAAAGCCTAGGATGGTGCAGGCAGGGTGGGGGTTTACACCCCTCCCTAATCAGAGCATCCTGCTGGGGCCATGCCCCCCATCAGGTCAGCACCCTGGAAGAGAAGGGAGAGCTGCTCTAATGCCCCCCAGCTTCTAGTCTGAGCCACTGCAGGCATATGCCTACATTTCCTCAATCCAGAGGGAATGACTATGCAGTTGCAAACCAGTTCAACCTAGGCAGGTTAGACTAACCTGCAAAGATTGAATCAATTCAGGCTTAGGCTTTCTGAATGTCTGTCTCTAGCCTGAAGGAGTTGGGGCAGAGATGGACTGTGTTATTCATATGGATGCTGTCACAGTCCACTAGGCTGGCCAGCCTAGGGGATAGAGCCAGGAGTGGACCAGGAATTGCAGGGGTAGGATCAAAAGCCATGAGTCAGGAGTCAAATACCAAGCCAAGGTTAAGATCCATGAATCAGGAGCTCAGTTACCAAATCCAAGGTACAATGCACAGAGTGAGGTCCAAGAACACAGCCAAACCAGGGTCAAGAACCTGGAAGCAGATCCACTGAGAAATCCAAAGCCGATGTCCAGGAACAAACCAAAAGCAGAGTCAGAAAGCAGGAAAGCCAGAGACATTGCTAGGAAAGGAGCAGCTCAGAGACCATAGACCAGTAGGTTGTGCAACAAGGCTTAGATGTTGGAGCAGTTCCTTAAAAGCAGCCTCAGAAGGAAGGAGCTGGGAACTGGCTGACCTTGATTACTTGTAACTGGATCATCCACATTTAATAAAGGCCACAGGGCAGGAGTCTGACTGAGCCTTACCAAGTTCACATAGGCTAGCCTTACAGATGCCTTTGTTTTATCGCCTGTGGAGGACCACACAGATATGAGGACACCTAAGGATTAAAAGGCCTGACCTCATTTCCTGAATTAAGAATAAACTGTAAGGAGAATCTTGGTGAAAGAATTTCATATATGGGGGCTCAAATGGAGCCTGATAGATGCATAGGGTGCATTTCAACCTACTGGCAGGCAAGGTACTTTGAGTAGATGTGGTATCTTTCATTAGACCAACTGAGTAGCTGTAAAAAAGTTCTTAGCAATTTTTGGGGCACAATTACCCTTCTTCAGGCATAAGAAGTGTCTGCTTTTCTGAGACTCCAAGGAATGGGCAAAGCCAAAAGTGTGACAGGATGTCAGTGAGAAAGCAAATAGGTAGATATTAGGAAAACAAAAAGGTAAAGCAAGGAAGGGAGGGGTGAAAAAAGAAGAGGGGGAAAAAGCCAAATGTGAGTAAGGGAGACTCTATAGTGGTAGTAATTCACGGTGGAAAAGAGGCTGTCTGTAAAAAAAAAAGGAAATAGCTGGAAATTAGAAAGACAAAGTCTACATTGAGTCCATGATTTTTTGTATCCGGTGGATTTATGAAGTGAAGCTCATAGGCTCATCTACGAAAGGTGTTTTGTAAGTTCCCTTTGAGGATTAGAACCCCTTTCAACCTACTGGCTTTTATAAAGCCAGTAAGTACCAGACAATTCCAACAAGTACTAGAGAAAATGCACAACTCATGATTACTTCAAAGCTATAGCCCAGATGGCATGTGAGCCTTGACTGTAGCTTTGGTTCTTGTAACATCTATCAATGCCAAAATGGGGAAAATTCATAGTGGATGACAGCACTGGAAGTCAAAGAAAAATGTTCTATTTCTTCAAATAAATATGTTGCTAGGGACATCTCAAATAAAATGTGCTTGAGAATTAATACATCAGAGGGAAGCCATGTTTGTAAAATACTACTCCACCTCCCCTCCCTTGATCTGGATGGGATAGTTCTATGTATGAGTCAGCTCTTATGACAGACCTTTCTGAAACCAATTAGATGAATCCAGCATCTTCCACCAAAACAAATCTTGTGAACGGGCAGAATTCCCACCATGTTCCACACTGAGCCAGTCCAGGTGGGCGCACACATACTTACCCACTTCCTTGGCATTAACTTTACTGTAGCTTAAATAGCAACGGAACATAAAACCACAACTTGAGCTGCCTCTCCAGATGAAGCAGTTATGAAGGGTTTGCTTTCTCTTTACCCACTGTTTCTGCTGATATCCTGACAGAGTTAAATAGCAATTGTTATCATAAGCTAGCCAAACTTCCTCAGCAACTTCATTAATTTCTAATGCCACTAGCAAGTTCCATTACACCTGCCACTCAGGTAATAGTCTATTAGAATTAGGCAGCATGTATGGAAATAAAGTCAAGCCATTTCAGTATATCATGTGTGTGTCTGATTTACATTTTTGAAGGCATTCATCATTAAAGTTTTTTATTAAAGCATGATTAAACTGTGTAGATGTTACTGAATCTATGGGAATTGTATATGTGAGACTTATTCACAAAGGGAGGGAGTTTGTCTTTGGAAAAAGTAAAAATGTGTGAAGGTTAATGTGTTACAGTAGGATACCTTGACATTAGGAGTCTGTAGAGTAAGACAGAGCCGTAAGACACCCTAAACTACGATTGTCATGACCTTTCCTAAAAACCTAAATTACACTGATGCCAGGGGAAAGACTCTTATTGGACTTCAGCTGGCATTAGATTGGGCTGGTAAAGGCACAACAAAAAAATAGAAGCCCTAACTTTGTGTCATTTATATCATGTCAAAAGTATTTGAGATTAGCATTGTAACAAATCCGCCCTACTTTATGGTTAGAACCATGATTCACAAAGCTAACTTCCTGCAGCTAGGAGGACACTGGAGCCATATAGATTGTAATGGTTACATATTAAATCCCTATTTAATTTATTTAGCCAGTCAAATATGTAGGGTGAGTTGGCCAATCACATCTTAACCATACAGAAATTGTACTGCTCACACCAGATTAATGCTATTAAGAAAGCCTAAGGGCATGCTAAATGCAGAGTTGGAAATAGAAACCTACCCCATATCAACAAGTAAACCTGGAGAAAGACATGTCACAAGCTATTTCAATTGTGGATAGAAGGAAGAGAAACAAACACTTCAATCAGGAGTAGCTTAATAGGTCAATTATGTCCTGCATTTGCCTGATAGAATCAAAGTGCAGGAGACTAAAATGGGAATTTGGGTGACTAAATACTCCTCTGAGTCTCTCAGTAACTTGTTTGGATGTCCTGCTGAGGTGCCGGGACATATTTTGAAAACTTCCTTCCTTCCCCTGGTAATGATTAGGGTGTAAGTAAGCCCAAATCACGCAACCAGTGCCAGAATACACAGCTGACAGAACCTTTATTATAAATTATATTGCAAACTGACACACAACTCTTATAGGTTTAGTGTTATTGACGTTGCTAATATGTACTGCCAAATTCTGCTTCCATTACACCATAAAGTCCCATTGGGTATAACAGCGGAGAGTAGAATTTGACTAATTACACGGGGAAGTTAGGAATGTCTGAGAAGAGACTTGTTCAGTGCTTTCCAGTCAATAGCTAGAAAATCCCGTAAGTGCTCTTATGACACAGACTGGTATTTGGCATGTTGATTTTTGTTTGGTTTTGTATCGTTTCATAGATTTCATAGACATCAGGGCTGGAAGGGACCTCGGAAGATCATCGAGTCCAGCCCCCCGCCCAAAGGGCAGGAAGTCAGCTGGGGTCATAGGATCCCAGCAAGATAAGCATCCAGTTTCATCTTGAAGGTGTTCAATGAAGGCGCTTGAACCACCTCCGGTGGCAGGCTGTTCCAGACCTTGGGGGCTCAGACAGTAAAGAAGTTCTTCCTTATGTCCAGCCTGAAACGATCTTGAAGTAGTTTGTGACCATTCGACCTCATCATCCCTTGGGGCGCTCTGGTGAACAAACGTTCCCCCAGATACTGGTGGTCATCCCAATAAACTTGTAGGTGGCCATCAGATCACCCCTGAGCCTGCGCTTTTTCAGGCTAAAGAGCCCCAGGGCTCTCAGCCTGTCATCATAGGGTCTGCTTCCCTGACCTCTGATCATGCGCGTGGCTCTTCTCTGGACTCTCTCAAGCTTCTCCACATCCTTTTTGAATTGTGGAGCCCAAAACTGGACACAGTACTCCAGCTGCGGCCTCACTAAGGCCGAGTACAGGGGGAGAATGACGTCCCGGGATTTGCTTGAGAAGCATCTATGGATGCAAGCCAGCGTTTTGGTCGCTTTACTAGCCGCCGCATCGCATTGCAGGCTCATGTTCATCTTGTGGTCAATGATGACCCCCAACATGATGGGGGTCATCATTTCGAACATGATGGCTTTCTATTACCTATTGATGACCTTATTTTGTTTATAATTTAACTTTTTTCAAAACACTTCACACACACATTTATTGAGGTCTTCAACTGCATTTGACACATAATATATATTTTCACTTTGATATTTACTCCAAGATAAATTGAGCCTACAAATACATTTCTGTTTAATGTTTTTGTTTCCTTCACCTTGAAATTGTCCATGAGAATGATACATTTGTATTGTGATGTCACAATTGCTTGTGAACACCCTGAAAAACAACATTAATTTATTATATGACTTAGCTAATTTTCTGTAGGTTCACCTCCTAGCTCAGATTGTCATGACCTTTCCTAAAAACCTATTCACATTAAGTATAAAACATTAACCTTAAACATTGTCCTTGTCCATTAGCCATTTATAATCATATACAGAATAAAGGAATGTGCTCCCAGGAAGGAAGGAAGATGGCTTTTTTGCTCTTTTTTTTCCAAGAAACCCCATGGATAAACCAATGTAATTATATGTTTAAATTAAAATTATTATTCAGACATATCTCTACATGGTATAGGGATCCAGTCAGGATATGATCCATGGTAAACAAGGCAGACAAAGTTAGAAGTGAGGCTATGTAAAGCTATGTGAATAACTGATTTTTCTCTGTTTTCAGAGATGGAAGGAAAAGAAATTTTGCAACTGTAAGTCACAGCCCATGACTTCACTGGAAGCATTAAATATTTTCCAGTACTGGGAGATTCAGGTTTTCTAGTACAGAAGCTAGAATGACCCGTCTCAGGTTGATGGAAGGAAGGCATTAGGACCCATGTGCCACCACCCCTTCTCCCCATTTCTCAGTTGCAGCAGGGCATGCCTATTACCTAACTGTGTCAAGACACAGGCAAAGCTCCCCATTCACCAAAGCCCCCGGCAGCTGACTGTGACATGGAGCAGAGACAGCTCGCCACTGCCAAAGTCACAACTCTGAACTGGGTCCACAGGCTCTGTAGGCCAGATCTAGCCCATGGGCCATAGATTGCCAACCCCTGATGTAGACAGGTTAGTGTACACTAGAGAAATGGAATGCAGGACACACCAGGCTGGTGGTGGTGGTGCAATGTTTCAAATAAGATGAGAAGCCATATTCCTCCCTATTCAAGTCCCATAGAAATTTTCACAAAGGCTGAGTTGTTAGCTCTAGTAACCTTGCTAACTCTGATAAATTAATAACATTCCACTTACTAAACTTCATTTTTTCTTTGAATAGGCTTTTCTTCACTTTGTATCCTGACCTACAGCAAGTGGTTTGTAGAATGAGGATGACACCTTCCAACCCAGAAGTGAGAAGTGATCTTTGCAATCAAGAACCTAGTAGATAAGAAAACAAGCATTAAAATTGCTTTTACAACTTCAGTGGAGTCAAAATTACACCCAGGCTTTTTTCTTTCCACAGGACTTGTATTCATTCTAAAGTATGAATGGTACTCTATGACTAAAACATGTCAAATATTTATTTGCCCATTAATGTATGACTCTAGACCTTATTTATTGCTGTTTCCAAACCCTGCACTGAATAATAAATGATTCATTTCCACATGCACTTTCCTCCGATTGAAACACTGATAGTGCCACAAGCATGCATAAATTTATGTTTATAACTTACCTGGCCAGTACCATGCAGGACCTGTGCCAAATACTCTCTTATATGGGTCAAGTTGTTCTGTGTGGGAGTGAGAGCTATTTTATGGCTAGTCCAAATATGTGGCACTCCCATAACTAGCAGAATCCCCAAAGCTCACCAATTTCTGCTCCAAATGCAAAAGGCACTCTTTGACCTGCCCTCTCAGATATACTTATTGATCAACATACATACACATACATAACCAGAACCCAGAAGCAAAACCCTACCAAAACTCAGTCTACCTTATCCGACTCATAATTCTCCCTCTGAAGAGGACAAGAGAAAGAACAAGATGCTCATCACATCAATTAAGGCATACTTGGTAGAAGCTCAGGTATAAAAGTGAAGATGGTATAAAAAAGCCCATAAGTAGAACTCAGGTTTTGAAGGTCAAGGCCCACTATTTTAAAGTAGAAGACAATCCTTTCTCTGCCTTCACTCACCTGTTTCATTCACCACTCACCTTCCAATTCCTTCAGTAATGAGGAAGAAGTCTAGAAATGATGGTATCTTTCCTGACGCACCTTTGATTTTTTTCCATAAGCACCACCCATCTGATGCACTGAATCAAATCAGGGCCCTGTGGAGAAAGTAGTTTGCAATTATGTAATAAAAATTAACTTTCTGCATGTAAGAGGACACAATTCAGGTTGCCTATCCTAATAGTCAAGTACCGTATTTATTCAATTCCAGGACAAGCTCCCTCTCTCCTCCTCCCCCTCCCCCTCCCATTCATCATGGAAAAAACAAAGTGCTGTCTTAGAATCAAGTATCAGACCACCCAAGCTGGGAGCTGTGGGGAGAGGCAGTTTTGATAGCCCAGGTTGGTCAGGGACAGCTTCCGGTATCTGGTCCCTGCCCAGATCCTCTCCCCCATTTCCCTGGCTGGCAGGGAACAGATGCTAGAAGGATGAATCTGCATGCCGTTGCTGTTGTTCCCAAGAAGAGCTGAACTCCCTGCACAGCCACTCCCCATAGCTCCCAGTTGGAGCAGTGTGACTCCCAGCTGATATAGGCATGGGAGGATCCCCAGAGCTGCTCCTCACCTGCTCCTACACCACATTGGACAAAGCAGCTGAGGTAGATGCGCAGACTCCTCCTTCCAGCTTACTCCTGGTCGGAAGAGGGGTGGAGGGAAAGGACAGCCAGACAGGGAAGGAGGAACCTGCACACCACTCACATTACTCCCAGCTGATCCAGATGCCCTACACAGCTGCTCCATGCAGCAAGAGCAAGTGCAGGTCAGGAGCAGCTGTGGGGCAGATCAGGTGGAAACAGCAGCAGAAGGCTGGAGCAGGAAGCAGAAGGTGGGGCATGCACAGAAACAAATGAGGGGGCAGGCAGGGGGGAATAAGTAGGAGAGGGAAAGCAGCGGGGGTCAAGCCACACCACTTGCCTCCCCACCACCTGCTCCCTCATTGCTTGCTCCCCTGCTGCTGCTTTCCCACCACATCAGTGGGGAGGATGAATTTAAGACAACCATGCCACCCAATATTAGATTCTAGATGTGGAAAATTATGACAGATTTATAATTGTCCATGTCTGGAATCCAGTTATTGGGGGAAGTCATCTTAGATTTGATATTGTCTTGGATTTGGGTAAATGCAGAACAGTGGGCCTCCAGGGTTGGCCATCTGCATTCTTTGAACCCAAGATATTCAGCAGTTCAGCATATACCCTCACCACTTGAGATCAATAGTAACTACACTGGTTGCTCTCTCAAATAGATTGTTGACCTCTGCAGACCAAGCACTGGGAGTGCGGGGAGGGGCGTGTTACATGCTGAAACAGTGAAAATGAGACACTCGGTCTTCTGTTAGTTGACCAAATATGCATTCCTCCCTTAAACTAAACATAATCAGAGTAAGATCTATTCTTATCTGGTTCTATAAAGTGCTACAGTTCTTCTGATCAAAATCATTACCATTGGGAAAACTACCTATTTCTCTCTTAAAAAAAGAACAAACAACAACCATCACCAACTAGGCTAAGTACAGACATTCAAAAAGCCCAAGTCTAAATTGATTCAATCTTTGCAGGTTAGTCTAACCTGCGTAGATTGAACCGAGAAGCAAGTGAATAGACATTCACTTTTGATTCTGGAAATGCAGTCACATGCCTGCAGTGGCCTAAGCCAGAAGCTGAGGGGTGCTAGAGTGAGCCCTCCCTTCCCTTCCTCCATAGCTGGGCCGGGGGAAGCTGAGCTGAGGGAAGGGGGGCAGCCAGCCCCCTGTAGGCCTGAGTATGATTGGGAAGGGGTTTAAACCCCAACCCCGGCCTGCAGAGACCCCAGCTGGGGTGTGCCTGGAGGGGAAGGGGGGAAGCAGCCCTTGCCAGGATTTGGGGGAGGAAGGTGAAAGAGTGGGACCAGATCCTGGCCTCTAACCTGATGCCAGTCTGGCATGCCCCTCTAAGGCAAAGGGGGTAGGGAGAGGAAGTGCTTTATTCCCATCTCCCTCCCCTCTCCCCACCAAGACCCCAGTCGGGGTCTGCCTGGCCAGGGCACAGCAGCCCCTGTCAGGATCCCTCCCTGCTCTGGGGCGGGGGCATGGCCAGATACCAGCTGGCATGGTGCCCTAAGGTGAAAGGGGCAGGGAGGGATTTATTTCCCTCTCTGTCCCCTCTCCCACTGGGGGACCACAGCTGGGGTCTTCCAACCCCAGCCACTGCCTCTGCTGCTCACCCCTGGCCAGGCAGACCCTGGCTGGGATCCCCTGATGGATAAACCCTGCCCACTTTGCCTCAGGGAGCCATGATGGCCAGCGTCTGGCCACACCACCACCCCATCTCTTGCTAAAATGCAGAGGGGCAGGGACAGCCTTGCTCTCTGGAGCAGACAGCACAGCCCAACCCAGGGATGAAAAGCATTCTGGGATGCTGAGAGACTTCGATTTAACTTAAACTAGGAAGGGATCTGGATCAGAAGTTCCATAAACCAATTTAACCTCAATCAGTTAAGTCTGATACTACACTAAAACAAATTTTTCTTAAACCAGTTGTGGCCATTTTGAAACTAGTTTATGTGCACTGAATATCTGTTCTGTTACAGGTTTAAACCAGTTTCTTATCACTTAAACTGGTTTATGTGCAACTTCTGTCCTTAGCCCTAGAGGTCTTTTCATTAGAACTTTCAAAATTATTCAACTTGAGGCAGAGACCAGATTTCCCTCTGAATAGTTAAAAGCCTAACAAACTTATAAGCAATTGAAACCAGTGGATGAAGCAGACTTAAAACAGCAGTTGCTATGAGGACTTGTGGTTACTCATATCAGTACCCTCTGTAAATGTATTGACAATAAATGTTTGCATTATAATAGAGAGATATACTATATTCAAACTGTCCATTGTATCTAGTATTGTAGTAACTAGTATAAATATCTAGTATTTATACTAAACTAGTTTCACTTTTTCCACCTTTCGTGGTCATGAAATAAAGTCAATTCTGGATGGGAAAGGAGGTGAGAGATACTTGACACTAAAGAGGATAATTAACTAACATATTAATTTTTTTTCTACATTATTCACAATGGGAAAACATGACCATCAAGGTAAGCATTTCATTTTCACGGCTCATTTGAAGGTCAAGACAGCAGAAGTTCTAACTAAACAAAAATAAATCTTTAGAACTGTCGGGACCGAGGGTCGGTCTGAGGCCCGTAGCCCGGACCGTCAGGTGGGGTTTTTCCACGACGGAGTAGAGTTAGGCACGGAAGCGTATTGGTTTTATAAAGAAAGCTTTACTTACACTGCCAATGGTCACAGTGCAGGAAGGAAACTTGCTTGAGTTGCAGTTGAGTTGAGTTGCAGTTGCACACATACAAACACAAATGAGATCTCTTCCGAACCGCGCCGAACCGAGATGAGTCGTCGATATACGACTCCACGAGTGCTTCACACGGGGGATATGTCAAATTTACACTATGACGGGGAGTGGCTAAGAGCTGATCAGGCCTCTCTGTCCTCCTCCCAGACACACGCGGAGTTTGTTAGGCTCCACAGCGCGCTCAGAGTTCCCCACAAGATGGTTGTGGAGTCCTCCAACTTGGGCGGAAACTGCTCTGACCTTTTATACGACTAGCGAGCCAATTGCTAGCTGCCACATAGGAATAATTTAGAATCAGCCAATAATGGGGTACGAATTTGCAT
>NW_005842892.1:584576-585430 GCF_000455745.1 Alligator sinensis
GGGTTATGACATGCCCCCTTGCCGATGGCACAGCCGGAATTTTAAACCACATGCGCATCGTGTGAGTCGTTATGAGCTCTCTCGGCTGGTTCGTAAGTTAACCGGTTAAACACAAATTCAGACAAAAAAATAAGTTCATCCTCTAAGGACCGAATCAAATAATAGCCGGCACTAACACACAGACACATAATTATATTCATAACAAGAAATTCAACTATCAGGACTTCAGTGGGCGTCATGGCAAAGTCACGAGTCAAGTCCTCGCTTCTTTAATGATGTTCTCCATCTCTCTCTCTCGGGACCTCCCTCCACCACACACTCTAAGTCCTGGACCTGTGAAAAGAAAATCCTCAAAACGATAAATTAACCTATATTACAATATTTACATGGAACCGCACACGATAGGGCAGTCAGCAAGATCTGTCGCCGCTTCCCGCTTTTCTCAGCACACAATACAGGTGCTCGGGCACGGCTCCGCTCTGGACGATTTTTCTCCTGCACGCTCGTGGATATAACCGACGCGGAAGTAGATGGCAAACACCGCGGGGTTCTATCCACGCTCAGCAAGACGAAAACGTCGATGACAAATGTCAAGGAGTCGTCTTCTGGCTTGTCTGGATACTGAAAACCCAGTTCGTAGGCCAGTTGCCATTGGCCTGCGTCTCCCAGGATTCGGAGCTGTCGTTTGGTGAGCCCAGAATGGTTTATGAGGAACCCAAACATGATTCGCTCTTCGGGCATTCACTGCAGCAACGGTTGATCATATTTGCTAGGGCTTATACCCGGTCGAAGCTCAGGGTGCATAGTAGATCGATGCTCCCAGTCGCTGGGTGTTTTCGACTTCATCAGGATGC
>NW_005842892.1:585877-593286 GCF_000455745.1 Alligator sinensis
CCATTACTGATTCTGGTAGGAGGGGCGGATGCTCTCCTCCGCTCGATGCTCCCTCCCCGTGGCAAGAAGGCAGGGCCACCAGAGGCGACGTAACTTCAGTGGGCAGGACTGCTGGACGGATTCTCGCTTGTTCTTTTGAAGCTCCGCCCATCTTTTCCAGCTCCTCCGCGTGGCTCCCTTCTTGCTCGGCACCATCTTGAAATGGCGTCTCAGGATCCTCTCTCACAGCCGCATCTTTAGCCGCCTGAACGGCTGTGAACAGCTGGGCTTTTAAACTTGCATTTTCCTGCATTAGAGTTGTCATAGTATGGAACATTACACTTAACATTTTCCCCCTGTCGCACTTCGGGGCTGCCCCTTCAGCTGCGGCACGTCCCTCTGTCTCCAAACCCTCACGGAGATCGGACGGGAGCTCGCGATTCCTCCATCTAGACAACACTGCTTGGGAACTGAATTGGTCTTTTGTCTCCTGCACATATCGCAGGCAGCAGGTATACTTTGGGTCGAGGGTCGGGTCTACTGTGCCCACCGGTTTCACTCGGACTGAGGATACGGTGCTCCCTTCCTCTCGGGATCTAAATAGGACCCGCTTTCCACCCATCACACACCCGAAAGCTCCGGGGTGAAGATGTGCTTCCTTCTCTTCTCCCTTCAGTGAAAAGTAGCCGCTGATGGGCCTTTCACCCATTCCACCCGCCTGATGATAAGCAATATGTGCCTCTAGTTCTTCGGCGTCTGTTACATGCCGTTTTCCACTGCGCCAAGGGCAGTTTCTCACTAACTCTAACTCCATCGTGTCTTCCCCGCATCTTGTTCGTGACGCCATGTCGGGACCGAGGGTCGGTCTGAGGCTATGGCCAGTAGCCCGGACCATCAGGTGGGGTTTTTCCACAACGGAGTAGACTTTGGCACAGAAGCGTATTGGTTTTATAAAGAAAGCTTTACTTACACTGCCAATGGTCACAGTGCAGGAAGGAAACTTGCTTGAGTTGCAGTTGCACACAAACAAACAAAAATGAGATCTCTTCCGAACTGCACCGAACCGAGATGAGTTGTCGATATACGACTCCACGAGTGCTTCACATGGGGGATACGTCAAATTTACACTATGATAGGGAGTAGCTAAGAGCTGATCAGGCCTCTCTGTCCTCCTCCAAGACACACGCGGAGTTTGTTAGGCTCCACAGCGCGCTCAGAGTTCCCCACAAGATGGTTGTGGAGTCCTCCAACTTGGGCGGAAACTGCTTTGACCTTTTATACAACTAGCGAGCCAATTGCTAGCCGCCACATAGGAATAATTTAGAATCAGCCAATAATGGGGTACGAATTTGCATATGTGTGGCGGGAACTCTTTGCACCGGGGTTTTCTCTCTGCAGCTGAGAAATCCACCGTGCAAAGAAAGCTCCATGTGGCGGGAAAATTCCAATGTGCCGAGGTACTAAAAATCATTGGGTTATGACAAGAACCAAATGAAATTTCTCTCAAGTTTTATCTTTTGGGGAGACCGGAAAATAAATTTATAAGCCAGTTGAAAGTGAACGGTTCCATAAACATTAACAAGTCCAGGAAGAGTTTAAATGAATAGGTGCATGACAAACCACTGAATTATTGCACCATTGAGCAAGCGTTTATAGAAACAGAGCAAGTGTTTATAGAAACAGAATAAAAGATATCAGATTTACCCAAAGAACATGTCTGCCTATAGAAACAAGATATTTGACTGATAACTAATGTTAGGCCAAACAGGTTTGTTAACAACCTGTCATGGCTGAAATTTGGTCATTGTAGAATCTGATCAAGGCTCAAACTTTCTTGATCACAGGCACTTCTCTTACTGATTAAAGTTCTTAACTTTTCCATACTCTCTTAAATTCAAAATCCATCTGCCACAACTAGAAAGCCTGTAAAAGAAGAAAAAACCCGAATATTTTTTTATTTGCATGACTAACAACTTGCTGTGCTTAGTCCAGTTAGACTACAATGCAAAATCTGAAAACAGCTGAGATGAATAAGGAAGCTGTATCTGAGGTCAGTTCAAGTCTTTTTTCAATTCCTTGTCTCACCGGTAATTGCTGACATGAAGCTTTATTTCTGTGCAACACATATACAGTGAACTTGTGAGAAAGAAGGACTGGGGACTTGGTACCAATTTCTGGCCAGATTCCAAGTACGACAATTTTATTTCGATTCTCTCTAATTTCAGGTAGAGACAAATCTCTTCTTCCCTTTCTATCCCAAGGTGATGAGTAACAACACTGTTACTATCACTTTCCATCCTAGAGGGGCTGGACTTTGTTGGGTCATGAACTTAACCACAAGCACCCAAATGGTGGTCCTGGGCAGCTAGATTTAAACGTACATTTCTGTAAAGGGATTACACACAGACAGTCTGTGCCCCAAAAATGTAATGAGATGCCAAGTAAAGAGACAACACTTCAGTCTGCTCAGATTCATCTAGCATCTGGTGGGGGGAGGCACAAACATCAGTCTTGGGAGTTTCCAAGCAGGGTTGTGACATGGATAAGTTGGATCTGGGCTGCAGGTGTGAGCTGGATCAGATAAGTCAAAGAATCATAATACAAAATAAATTAGATACACTATTATAAATCTTTTCAGCATCTTAACTGGGGCAATGTAAATTTAATATATCATGTGCCATTCTAATCAACGGACTGATTAAGCAAAGGCTTCTTTTCAACACAGATCAGTTTCAGTAACATAAAGAAGCTGAATACTACTGTCACAACCCAAAGTTGTGGGTTTTTGTTTTTGTGTGCTTCGGCACCGCTAAATTATGTTCCCGCCAAATTGCAGCTTTTTTGCACGGTAGAGTTTTCTGCTGCAATAGGAAAACCCGCGTGCAAAAGAGTATTTCCCGCCGTTTGTAGCCGTCTTTGCGTGGTGCATTTCTTTTGCATCATAGTGATGCACGGTGCAAAGGAGTTCCCGCCATTTGTATTTGGATTCGTGCCACATTATTGGCCGGTTCTAAATGTAGGCATACATGGCAGCTAGCTATTGGCTTGCTAGCCATACAAAAGGCTTGGGTAGTTTCCGCCCAAGTCGGAGAGAGAGGAAACCTGGAGAGATACAGAACTCGCCAGGAGGAGGAGACTTCTCGCTGTGTGAAGATCTCCAAGCGATGTGGACCCTTGCGGACCCAACGCACCTTTCTTAAGCAGGCAACGGAGGTCCGTTTAGCTTCTAGCCTCTCCCCGTCACCGAGCGCAATCCTAGACGTATCCCTATCCTATATACCCAATTTTCGAACCCACGGAGTCTTAACAGCTCCGGGGGACCTGGGAACCGAACAGAACCCACGGAGATTCAGCCACTCCGTGAGGAAAGAATTGCCAAACCCGCGGAGCCTAAACCACTCCCGGGTCAAAGAACCGAGTTTGTCAGAGTCCTCCAACGAGGATTCAAGCGGAGCTGCACCTGGAAAGCTGTCCAGCCTACACCGCGACCACCTTGGGTGTAAGTAAATAATCTTTTCAATCAACCATTACACCTCTGTGATTGATTCTAGCTCGCGCGTACCTTACCGCCCCATGGTTTTCTTCGGCCCCGCGTGCCCGGGCTGCTGGCCACAGTCCGTGTGCGCAAAGATGGGCCCGGTTCGCACATGGCGAGGATGGGATCGGGAGCTGGCCCGCACAACTACATGAAAAAATTATTTACTAAGAGCTATTTGAACAAGATAAATTTGATAAAACATTCATTTGTTCTGCAAAATTTCATACAGCATCTTTTTAAAACAGCTCTATATCTAAACAAAGGATACTCTAGAGACAACTTAAATCATTTGCAAGAGTCTGTCTTTCATATATAATTCCTGCTAAAATCAGACAGAGATAAAGTGCATCTTGTAAATCTCAAGGCAGAGAAAACAGGCTTAAACACAAGATTATTTTCCCATGAAACTGAAATGACGTTACTGGCAATTTTTCCCATGTAACAGAAATTTTACCTTTTCTATCCTTGTAAATTGTTAAATCATAAAAACAATGGAAATTTCTGGTAATATGTTATTTTAAGATAGTTACATTTAATCACAAAAAATATGGTTACATATGGCTATCTATAATTTTTTCCTGGTTATGTATATCTAGTTTGTTTTTTACCCAGTCCCAATAAATTAAGCAAGACATGTAATGGCATGTACATCTTCTGCCACAATCGAGTATAGATGGTTACATGGCAACATAGGAAGGAGTACAGATTGAGTATAGATACATGTATGGAATCCCCACCTGTCCCAGAAGCCTTTAACAGAGGTAAAGTCGCTAAGTCCGGCCTTTCATAAACTAATGATGGAAAATGCAGAAATACTGCTTGTTACATCAAGTCTCACTACAACTCAGGCTTTCTCTACACCGCCAAAAATCATCATGAGTTACCTAACTTGAGTTATAACAGCAATGAAGATGCAGCATCATGGGTTTTTAAACTCTGGGTAGAAGCCCAAGTTCAACCCCAAGCTCTACAATAGGCTAAAGTGGCTTAGCTCATTGAGGTGGGCTAACCCAGGTTAAGGGCATATGTTTAGTTATGCCCTTAGTCTGCTAACATCCATTCAGTTAGAGGTATGATGGGATCAAATCCCCAATCCTAGCAATCACACCTCCTGTCATGCCACATGTGCATAGCACGAGGTGAAATTGTGGGTTCAGGGATTAGATCTTGCCATACCCTATTGCCTATTCAGAGGAACCCTGGAATCATGATCCCAGGCTCCCCTTGCACTGGCTATCAGCAAGCCATGTGGGTAGCCAGTGCACCTGCAGCTAGGAGCACCAGTCAGCTGCTTCATGCTCCCAGCCCAGGAATGCACTGACAACATGTTAATGTAAGGCATGATGGGAACCAGCCATAAAATGACGGTGCATATATTGTGTAATCATTCTATGGTTTATTTATCTCTTATCACACCATTAATTACATGAATTTGCTGACAGGTTACTACTGAAGATGTGATTAACTGGTTAATCACATCTAAGTATAACATCTGCCAGGGCCTTAGATGCTCAGTGCCTTAGAATGAATCCTATTCATACCCAAATAAACTCACATTGTTAAACTCTACAACTCACTATTGGGGCTGACTGAATTGTATAGGGATGGACAGTATGTCTCCCCACTGCCTCAAAAACTGTTGCTCTGTAGCCACACAGTCCAATTCTGCTCACAGTTTCATGTCCTTTCTTCCCCAAATATTCTTTACAACATCTATTTTATTAACTTATTACATGTATTACAGTAGTGCCTGGAGGCTCCATTATGATAAGCACTCTGTATCCAGAATGAAATATAGTCCCACTCTAACATAATTTCAATCCAATCAACAGACAAGAATGTGTAACAAAGAAAGGCAACACGTATTTTTTCAACAGATCAACATGGTCATTATTAATTTTAGAAACAGTGAAGAGACAAACTGTGAAGAAAAGTCTTTGGACAGTCTGAACATGGCAGGGATACTGTACAAGCATGTCTCATACAGATAATTAGGAATTGATCCTACTTCCATTCAAGGCTGAATGATGTAGGCTCAAACCCTCCAAGCATGTTTGAATTCTGTTTGAATGGGAGAGCACTGGGTAGTTATTTGGAGTATTTATATAGAACCTAAGATTTGCCTCTTTTCAGAAGAAACAAAAAACTAGCATTTAGCTAGCAGGTGGTATAAAACAAAGTGCAGTGTACACTACTGGTGGAGGAACACATTATATTTTAAAATAAATGCTATTATGAAAAAGTCATATTTGTGAAGTTCAGATTGCAAAAGCAATGGGAAATTGTATGAAGAAAGAGAGAGGTATTGATTGAAGGCTGATAAGTAATGTTATCAAACAAGAAAAAAAAGTATTTTCAGGATGCCATTTCTCTCATTTAATCTATCTACACAGTGCATGTGTTCGCTCTCTCTGTGTCTAGTCATTTTTTATGTAATCCTAAAAGAAGTACTTCCTATATTATGCATCAAACTCAAAACTATATTGATTTTAAAATAAGAAATATGGCAGAGACTTTAGCTCCTAATAAGGTAAGGAAAAGTATTTTGAAGCAGTTTGTTTTGAAAAAGGAACGTTACATATGCCCCAAATCATTAAGGTTATTATGCCAACCCCAACTAATTGCAATAGTGGATCAAATTCCATTCAAGTTCACCCTTCTCCCAAACTTTTAGCATGGAAGCTTACTGAACCACTTCTCCTGGATCAGTTGACTGTTCCAGACGGATTCTGCAACTAGACTTACTTTTTGTGTGCATACTGTTTCATTCATAAAACCGCTTACAAGGATCAAACCCAGAAGACCAAACAATGGGATCACGGTAAATTCTGGAACTTAAGAATCAGTTCAGTAATTCCCATTTCTCATTCCACAATCACATGCTCTTTCCACAAGTGTTTTCTTAGGCAACCATTCTTCACTAGCAAATGTAGTATTATCAGTAAGCACCAGTCAGAAAGATGTGTTATCATGAACAAGACAACGTTTAGCTTTTTCAGTGTCCTAAGAGTTGTGTTTCTTTAACAGTGATGTGTGCTTTTGGGGAGTTCCCAAGTTTGTCCTCAGAACGGAACAGAAGCTTTTAGTTATGAATAAAGGTTTTATAGTTGCTTTGTTTGATTTAAAGCTTCAGAAAGATAGATCAATATTTGGGTTTAAACCTGCAAACATTTGCACATGCTTAATTTCATATATTGACAGCGGCCCCACCCATTTCAATGGAACTATTCGTTGGGTGAGATCTTGGCCTGACTGAAGTAAGTGGCCAATAGGGCTGTGCGAAACAACACCGTTTCATTTCACCTTCCATTTCACAATGACAGTGTTTAGTTTCATTTCAAAACCACTGTTCCATTTCATCTAATTGAAACTGTTTCGCTGTTTCCACGCTGTTTTGACGTTTTGCTCATAGGCTATAATGGGGAAGCATGAAGCTGCCTATAACTTAGTCATTTCTTTCCTGATGTGGAGGACACTTGCAGGGATGGTATTGCCTTCTGGGGCCACAAAGCCTGTCAAGGTTCAGGGAGATAGGTGCAGGGATTTCTGGGAAACTGGACCTTGAAGTCTTGAAAGCAAAACTCATGGCACGTGTATGTGTTAAAGGCACAGAGGGGTGAAAACTGCAGGGATGGTAGCCCCTGCTGAGGCCACAAAGCCTGCCAGCTTTCAAGGAGATAGGTGTAGGGTTTTCTGGGAAACTGCATCTCAAACTGTTCAGAGCAAAGCTTGTGTCACTTGTAAGTGTGAAGACACAGAGAAAGCTCAGTTCAAACAATGCTTTTTATGCTGTTTTTCCACTCCTCCCCCAGAGCACTGGGAGTGGAAGGGACCTCAGGAAAGGATCACAGTCACTGGCCAGCTACACAGTCAATATGACAGCAGTCCTTTC